>NC_133328.1:222035662-222148162 GCF_042186555.1 Aquarana catesbeiana
CCCCAAAATACATTCTACTGCTTCTCCTGAGTACGGGGATACCATATGTGTGAGACTTTTTGGGAGCCTAGCTGCGTACAGTACCCCGAAATCCAAGCACCGCCTTCGGAATTTCTAAGGGTGTAAATTTTTTGATTTCACTCCTCACTACCTATCACAGTTTCAAAGGCCATAAAATGCCAAGATAGCACAAACCCCCCCAAATGACCCCATTTTGGAAAGTAGATACCCCAAGCTATTTGATGAGAGGCATGTTGAGTCCATGGAATATTTTATATCTTGCCATAAGTTGCGGGAAAATTACATTTTTTTTACACAACGTTGTCACTAAATGATATATTGGTTAAACATGCCATGGTTATATGTGGAATTACACCCGAAAATACATTCTGCTGCTTCTCCTGAACAAAAAAAAATACATTTTTCTTTTCTTTTTTTCATTTTCAAAAATAAATGAGATCTGCAAAATACTCACCATGCCTCTTAGCAAATACCTTGGGGTGTCTACTTTCCAAAATGGGGTCATTTGGCGTGGGGGGGGTGCTATCTGGACATTTCAGGGCCTCCATAACTGTGATAGGTAGTGAGGAGTATAATCACAATTTTACGCCTTTAGAAAGCCTTAAAGTGGATGTAAAACCAATGTCATCCTTTCTAAACTACTGCCATAGGGGTTATCTATAAGGATATACATGCCTCCTGCATGTATCTTTACCAGTCAAATGTCTCCCCTCTGTCTGTTATGAGACCCGAAAAACTGCAGATTCTGTGGGTAGGTCTGTTGTCTGGAGCTCGGTGGGTGGAGTCATGATGACAGTAGACTCCCCGCCCACCTCTACACTCTCCTTATCAATATACATTTCTCCTGTGTATTTCTTACACTGAACTTCTGCTATAATCTCTAACATCCAGTGAAAAGACCGGAAAGTAACCACATGACTTCAGCATGCCAAATCATGCTGAGGTGTGGAACAGCCAATCCTTGCAGAGCTGCTGAAGAAAGGAGTGGGGGTGGGAATTAAAAAATAATGCATGTCTTAGGCTAGTGCATGAGATATGTAAATCACCTGTCACTCACAAGGGGGAGGATTTGACAAAGTTTTTCTCTGTTTGTCAAGATTTATCTCACTGAAAAATAAAAGAGGATTGCTCAGAGCTGGATTAACTCTTTGTGGCAAGACTGGGTTTACATGATAGGAAATCTTATACTCTACATTATGACATCAAAAAAAAAAAAATTTCGGGTTTACATCCACTTTAAGGCGGTGCTTGGTTTTTGGGGTCCTGTACGTGGCTAGGCTCCCAAAAAGTCTCATACATGTGGTATACCCGTACTCAGGAGAAGCAGAATGTATTTTGGGGTGTAATTCCACATATAACCACGCCATGTTTGAACAATATTTCATTTAGTGACAACTTTGTGCAAAAAAAAAAGTGTAATTTTCCCGAAACTTGTGACAAAATATAATATATTCCATGGACTCAACATGCCTATCAGCAAATAGCTTGGGGTGTCTACTCTACTGTCCTGGCATTTTATGCACAACATTTAGAAGCTTATGTCACACATTACCCATTCTTCTAACCACTTGAAGACTAAGCCCTTTCTGACACCTTTTGTTGTACATGAAAAAATATTTTTTTTTTGCAAGAAAATTAGTTTGAACACCCAAACATTATATATTATTTTTAAAGCAAAAACCCTACAGATTAAAATGGTGGGTGTTGCAAATTTTTTTTTTCACACAGTATTCGCGAAGCGATTTTTCAAACACAATTTTTTTGGAAAAAACACACTTTTTTTTATTTTAATGCACCAAAAACACACTATATTTCCCAAATGTTTGATGAAATAAAAAAGATGATCTTATGCCAAGTACATGGATACCAAACATGACATGCTTTAAAATTGCGCACGAACATGCAGCGGCAACAAACTACATACATTTTTAAAAGCCTTTACAGGTTACCATTTTAGATTTACAGAGAAGGTCTGCTGCTAAAATTCTGCCCTTGATCTGACCTTTGCAGTGATACCTCACATGCATGGTGCAATTGCTGTTTACATATGACACCAGACCGACGATTGCGTTCGCCTTTGCGCGAGAGCACGGGGGGACAGGGGTGCTTTTTTTTTTTATTACTTATTTTGCTTTTTTATTATATTTTTAAACTGTTCCTTTCATTTTTTTTTTTTATCATTTTTATTGTTATCTCAGGGAACGTAAATATCCCCTATGATAGCAATAGGTAATGACAGGTACTGTTTTTTTGAAAAAATTGGGGTCTGTTAGACCCTAGATCTCTCCTCTGCCCTCAAAGCATCTGACCACACCAAGATTGGTGTGATAAAATGCTTTGCCAATTTCCCAATGGTGCTGTTTATATCCGGCGAAACCTAAGTCATGAAATGCGTGTAGCTTCCGGTTTCTTAGGCCATAGAGATGACTGGAGCCATTCTGGTCTCTGATCAGCTCTATGGTCAGCTATCTGAACTACCAGCTGCATTCCCGGGTTCCCTGTTGGGACAGGAGAGCCAGAGAAAACCATGGAAGACTGTGGGGGGGTGTTCCCTCCCACTGCTTATAAAAGCAGTCTAGAGGCTAATTAGCCACTAGGATTGCTTTTATATGAAAGCCAACCGCTGGCTGAAAAGAATGATACCAAGATGATACCTAAACCTGCAGGCATCATTCTGGTATAACCACTCAAAGTCCAGCAACATACCCTTGTTGGGCATACATTGTAATGTTCTTTTTTCATGCAGCCTGTGGGCTGAACGAAAAAAAGAGATTGATTGGTGGGTATGCCCACCATCAGAATACCACCCTTCATCCACCCACTTCTAATGATGTGCAGACATGCACAATTTTTTTTAACTGTGGTGGTGAAATCACCTCTGACAGCGCTGGAGTCATGGCTTTATGTATCGTGGGAGCAAACGCTGTTGCTGTCAAGATAAATAAATCCATGCTGCAGCTGAACGGCGTACCTACTAAGCAAATGATGGTTAACAATAAAACAAAGTAACATTACAGTATAACAATAAGACTTACCATACCTGCAAAGCAAATTGCAATCTGTGCCTAAAAAAATATATGCCGAAGCATGGGGGCAATCCTCCCTAATATTAGAGGCAAATAGCTCCTCTACCCCTGCCCCCATGCTTCGACATATATGCTCTTTTTTTTTAACTGTGGTGGTGAAATCACCTCCAACAGCGCTGGCGTCACGGCTTTATGTATCGTGGGAGCAAACGCTGTTGCTGTCAAGATAAATAAACCCGCCCTGCAGCTGAATGGCGTACCTGCTACGCAAATGATGGTTAACAATAAAACAAACATTACAGTATAACATACCATACCATAGTAAATATAAAACAGAGAGAGAATGATAGATGTCACGGAACGTCCCACACTCCACTTGAGTGCTTCCGTCAGTATACCACTTCCTTGTAGTCTGGATACAGATATCAGATATTCCAAACGCTTCCAAGCACAAAACAAAGCGACACTTGCTTCACTGCTAACATGGACTATATCTTTATTAGAACCAGAATACAGTCTTATATACAGTAGAAGATGAGGTTCCCCCCTCCTGCTCATATTACTCTAACAATACACCTGTAACCTAAATAACCTAATTAACATGGGCTAGTTTACTAAATCATTTACCCAGACCAGATGACTCAGAAACATGACCTGTAGGACACAGACTTGTGGGCACCGAGTTTCACACAGTAGTATAAACACAATAGCAGGAGCTAATTACAATTAACAATACAAACAATGATCTCCCCCCTCCTCAGCCTAGTCATCAACAACTATAGTGGGATTAGACTGTTCGTCTCCTAGCCAGTCCTGGAGGCTAATGTGATCAGCTCACTCAATTAACAGGTTGAGTTCAGAATCAATCAAACCGATAATAGTCTCTACATACATGCTTGGAGATATTGTGGACAAATATTACTGTCCCATTTTAAGTAGTCCAAGATATATTTTCTCACTCACCCTGTGCCAGGATAGCACAGGGTGACTTAGACATAAGAGGTGTATGGGGAGCTGGAACAAGGGCACCCCCTACTTTTCAAGGGATTCCGAGTTCCACGGGCCCTCCCGTCACAATAGATATAGAACAATAGTGAGCTAACAGTAGAGCGGACAGTAGAGAGTGAACATAAGAGAGAGAACAATAGAGAGAGAGAAGAAAAATACAACCACAACTATTTTTGGATTTTTTATTTTATATTTTTTTGTGTTTTTGTGTATATTTTTTTTTTTAACTTTTTTCACTTTTATAAAAACTGTAAAAAAAAAATATAAACTGAACGTTGCAGATTAGGGTCTCTCAAAATGTGATGGCCATCACATCTTTGGAGACCCAGAGACCCTGTGTTATTGTGTCCAGGACTGTGTGGTGCTGTACCCTACGCTAATACTCAACTAGTGTGTGGTAGCGTTTGAAACATTCACCAATGCAGAGACCAGGTTGGTCAGGACAGGAGGGACAATAAAAGTGGGTGTTACGCCTAAATCCGCGTTTACTGCAGACACGACATCTTCTTTGGTGTGTTGTTTGGGTAGGGGGTACCAGGGAGGAAAATGCCTCTCATGCAGCCGGCCCACTGCATTTGCGTTGGGAAGTTGGGCAAGAGCACTGTCTGGAAGCAGAAGGGCTCTGACAATCTCTTCCTGGAATTTAAGGAAGGATTCCGTCTGTCCTGAAGCTTTGTATAGCACAAAAGAATTCAGCAAAGCCAATTGAAAAAAAACAAACAGACACTTTTTTGTACCAGCGTCTGGCTTTACGGGCAATTAGGTCATTAGGCAATTAGGGCAACTGGTCATTGAGGTCCACCCCTTCCAATGCTAAGGTTGTATTCGTGGACACAGAGGGGTTGCTCCACAACACCAGTTGCCGTAGGAATTTGGACTGCCGTGTCTGCGTGAAGCGAGGACAGAACAAAAACATTCTGTGAATCCCTTCACTTCACTGCTAACAAATTATTACACTTCAAGTAGGCTCTCTCCCCCCGTCTAAGTCGGTATTCTACAAGCCGTTGGGGCAATTAGATCGCACGGTGCCACATGCGCCAATTCCATAAACAAAAAGGTGACTAAAAAGTGGCACGCTCGTGTAATAATTGTCCACGTACAAGTGGTACCCCTTTCCAAATAAGGGTGATACCAAATCCCAAACTATCTTACCAGCACTCCCTATGTAGTCTGGGCAGTTCTCCGGCTCTACATGACTATCTTTTCCCTCATAAACCATAAAACTATATGTATAGCCTGTGGCCCTGTCACAGAGCTTATACATCTTGACCCCGTATCTGGCACACTTGCTGGGAAGATACTGTTTGATAGACAAGCGACCAGAAAACGTAATCAGGGACTCATCAACGCAGACAACATGATCGGGAGTAGACAGGGCTGCAAAACGTTGGTTTAAGTGGTTTACAAGGGGCCGAATTTTGTAGAGACGATCAAATCCAGGGTCACCCCGAGGATGATAGAGTTCCTTGTTATTGAAGTGCATGAACCACAAGATCAGCTCGTATCGTGTCCTGGTCATGGAGGCAGAGAACAAGGGCATATGATTAATTGGGTCAGTGGACCAATATGACCGCAACTCACTCTTTTTAGTTATGCCCACGAGGAGGGATAGGCCCAGAAAGGTCTTAAATTCGGAACTGTAATTGGTTTCCAATCTTTGGCAAGGGTCAGCTGGGGATTAGCGGCGATTAATTGACCAGTATACAAATTGCTTTGGTCCACAATAGATCTATAGAGATCTTCATTGAAAAACAGCGAATAAAAATCAAGTGCCGTAAAATCAACTGTTTCCACCTGTATACTGGGTTGGCCAGTGAATGGGGGAAGTACGGGTGCTGCAGAAGTGGTAGGCTCCCAACTAGGATTGGCGAATGCAGCAGGAAGGGCACTATGGGCTCGATGGGCCTGTGTTTGTCTTCTTCTTGGGGGCAGCCTGACACTACTCTTGCTTGCCACCTTGCCAGCTTGAACTGCACTTATGGGACTCGCCACATCACCAAGTGTTACTGCAGTGCTGGATGTACGACCAGGTTGTACTAGGCCAGAAGGATGAGCGGCGCTAGTACTGGCTCTCTGCTCCATATGTGGGACCTGCGGTTCTTACACATCAACAACATCAGAAGAAGAAGATCGGGGTCTGGTACGCCTGACCTTGGCAGGGACCACAACTCCTTCGTCAGAGCTATCTGTCAGGGTGCCGCTTCTGTCTACAGGTTCGTAGTCTGAGCCTGAATCTAACAGATGAGTGACTTCCTCTTCACTATCTGTCATGCTCAGAAACGTGTAGGCCTCTTCACTACTGTACCTTTTGATTTGACATTTTGGTCTCTAAATTTACTGGTACAGTAGTGAGACTCACAGGTAAAAAAAGCTCATGACTGTTAGCGACTGATTCAAACACTACCATGTGACCTGGTGTCAGTGTAGTGTTGTGCAACTCACTCTGGGATGTCTTCTCTCCTCGGTCTGGAACGGAAAAGACCGACACGAGGAGAGATAACATCACTTCTCCTGTCAGTGTTTACACTTACATGACAGGGGAAGGATCTCACTTGTCAGGACCAATCACCGCGTCCAGGCCAGATATCATTGGCCTGGGCCTGGGGATTGATTGGTTCCTGATCGAATCCCAAGGTTGCGGCCGGCGGGGGGGCGCGCGCGACATATAGCTACGCAGCTGGACCAACTTGCCACAGTATAACTGCGGCGGCTGGTCTGGAACCGGTTAACTAATTACAGTTTCATCTTTTAGATTTAGTGGGAAATTTGTATGAATTGTGTATGTTATGTTGTATCTGTGTCCACCAATAAGGATTTAAGTTAAAATACAGTTTTAATAAATAGTTCTGTAACTATTGCAGGGCCTAAAAAAATCAATAGTACCCTCCAACTTCTTCCATTGATTTGTAGCCCAGTTATGATGCTCATGTACACAGGCACTTTTGCCTGTGGACACGTGTTAGCATAGAAAACTTGACCAGCCTGCAGCTACAAGGCATTATGCACAACAAACTATGATGCACTATATGTTCTGACATCTATCTATCGGAATCATCATTCTTTTTTTTAGCAAATTGAACTACAGTAGCTCTTCTATTGGACCAGACTACACTGGTCAGCCTACATTCCCCTGAGCATCAAGGAGCTATGGCCACCCATGACCCTGTCACTGATTTGCCTTCCTTGGACCACTTTTGTTAGGTCCTGACCACTGCAGACCAAGAACATACCACAAGATCTGCAGT
The DNA here is from genome assembly GCF_042186555.1 of Aquarana catesbeiana. Classification (NCBI taxonomy): domain Eukaryota; kingdom Metazoa; phylum Chordata; class Amphibia; order Anura; family Ranidae; genus Aquarana; species Aquarana catesbeiana. Next base: position 222,042,963 of record NC_133328.1, read on the forward strand.
TTTGGTGATGCTTTGACTCAGTCGTCTAGCTATTACAATTTGGTCCTTGTCAAAGTTGAATAAATTGCAGTTTTTAGGTATATATTACACTATTAGCCTTGCTTTTTTATTATTTAAATTGAGTGTTACAAGCAACTTTTTGAACATTCCCTAGGCTTGAGGAGGAATGTGGAGGAGAAGGAATTTGGGGATCTGAGATTTAATGTGTGTTATCTAGTCCTGGAAATTAGAAGGGCGGTGAGTGTGGTAAGAGTATACCTGCATGTGGATCTTGGTGCATTGGTAAGGCTTCATTCACACCCCTGCGCTTTGAATCGTGGGCAGATTTGCCACGATTCTGCCTGCAGTTTCAAAGCAATTAGATGTGAATGACAAATCACAGAACGCACATTTGAGATGTCATTCATTTGATTGACACCTAAAATCGCAGTGTGGTTCTGCCGCGATAAATCACGCTGCAATTGCAGCAACCCGCATCGCGTGAAGCTTGTCGCCCAAAAAAAAGCTACTTTTGGGCAACTAGCTTCACGTGATGCAGGTTGCCGTAATTGCAGCACGATTTATCGCGTGACAATCGTGGCACCACAACTTTAGGTGCCATTCAAATGAATGGTATCTCAAATGTGCATTATTCAATTTATCATTCACACCTTAATGCTTTGAAATCGCAGGCAGTATCACGGCAAATTTGCCCACCATTCTAAATGCCTAGGTGTGAATGCAGCCAGGGAGTTTGCACAGTAAAGATTCTAACTTTACAGTATATTCACACTATGGTCACTGGTCAAGGATTATGTAATATCAGCACAATTAAACGTATATACAGTTAGGTCCATATATATTTGGACACAGGCACAAATTTCATACTTTCTGTATGCCACCAGAATAAAATTAAAATGAAACAATTCAAATGAATTTGAAGTGCAGACTATCAGCTTTAATTCAAGGGGTTGAACATAAATATCAAGTACATATTTTAGGAACTGCAACCATTTTTATACACAGTCCCAATTTATCCACAGAGACTTTAATTATTTTGGATGTTTTCAGAAATGTTATTATAATGTATACAGAAGAGACTTTTTTTACAGAGACTGATAGATAAAACGCTTGTAGGCAGGTGCAGCTAGCTAATCTGCCACTAGGTGGTTCTTTGCCAGAAACCTATCTGGTTACAGCAGTTTCATCAGGTGCTAGGCCCCTTTTATTTAGAGCCCTCCTGCAGTGATATCATGGGTGAGTCAGTGCCCAGTTATAAGCCAGGTTGGGAGGAGCATTAGTGCACTTGGGGCATGGAAGCCAAGCACCTCTCAACAGCACAGATGTAACCAGCACGGGGAGGCCCTGTACAAGGCAGGAGGTTGGGAAGAGTAGATCTGCACCCCAGAAAGTCCCTGTGGACTTTCTGACCTTTATGGAGGTGGGGGGGGGGGGGCGGGAGCTAGTGCATATTGTGAAATCCCTTTTAGGTCAGGCCAAGAGTTCCCTGAGGAAAGCTATTCCCCTGAAGGGTCCCGGGAGAGGTGAACCTATGGAGGAGGTGGCTGCAGAGATCTCATTCCAGTGGAGTACTAATGACCCCAGGTAGAAGGAAAGACTGCTAGAGGGAGATGGCTGCTTGAAAATGCTGCATATGCATGTACATGTGACTACTGCAGACCATCCACTGAATGCGATTAACTTTATAATGACGAGTGACTTTGGAATGTATGTTGATGTGAAGTGACTGTTATGCCTTTCCCTGAGTACCATCAGTAAAGTGCAGCAACTCTATTCATGTGTGAACATTCCTTCCTTGGGATATAAAGGTCAAAGCAAGGGAATTTCTGGTAGAGGCCTCTGGCATGGAGTGTGAACAATATATCCAAAGTTTTGGCCTCAGCTGAAGGGATAGTCAAGTAAAGGGAAGGAATGGGGCAGGAACTTGTGCTTTTGGCCAATCGCAAAGACCCTATTTACATGCTGGCTTATTTACATTTAGACAAGGACAAGGATCTGTAGCAGCTTGGGTATCTATAGAGAGGTGTAAATTTTCACCAGAGCACTGAATAACTTAAATTAGGACTACAGTCTGCAGGGGTCAGGAGTATATAATGCACAAAATTGTGTCAGCTGGATGTAATGTGCAGAGTGCTGGGGCCATAAGTAGCCTCCCCCTCCCCCAGCGTAAAACACTGTGTTAGGCCCCAATAACATAGGGCTCAACACATGGGTGAAACCCATAATGCACGTTTGAGCACAATTCATCCTAAATGTTACTCCAATCAGGGCATGATTTTGCCACAACGATCACACAACAAACCGCGCAAAAAATCACGGAATACGCAAGTGTAAAATGGCTCCTGATTCAGGGCCAAAATTTTTTTCTTTGAGCTTCTTTGGAGTGACAATCGTACTTAGGGCAGCCTTTCACTTAAATGGGCTGCCCTATGCGTGACACGTGTTCCCACATGAGAATCGCACTAACAAAATCATGAGCAGGAGCTACGTGCAGTGTGAACGGGACCTTATTGTATAACAAGATGTTTTTGTTTTTTTTATTTTGCTTCTTGCATCTTGAGGTGTGTTAGAGGTAGTGGTGCATTAATAAAAAAATTAGCATAGCCATTTGTCCATCAAAGTGTAAGAAAAGGAGACCCAAATTGGGTAAAAGCTGCGCTTAGATTAATAAAAAGAAAAAAGCTGCCAGCACCCTGAAAAAATCCTGTATCTGACTTCCAAAAGTATAATAAACAATAAAGTGCAGCGCTAATATGATATGTGAGAAAATACAATTGAGTTCTGCCAAGTGACATATAAAACAATTAATGACAAAACATATTGCAAATATAAATAAGAAGCAAAACTGAAATCACAAGTGTATGTGAGAAAAATCCAAAAGTTCTTAATAAGTCCACAAATATATAAATAAAGAACACCCATCCAAGAGAGGTTGTGACGAAAGGTGCCTAGATATGATCCACCAAAACGTGTATGAGTAGAGTCTGCTTACCAGACGGCGACGACTGCTATTATGGCAGTCTCGCCCAGCATAGGGATTATGGTCTCCCAAAACCCAAGGTACAATGCAGGATCAGTAGTTCTAATACTCCTGCTCAATCCACTGTTTGGTTGTTGGACTATGCGGTGATAGCCATAAACGAGCGATCTGCTTGCGGGCAATATACAGTAATCTCAACACTGCCACATTAATTGGAGGGGTAAAAAATTCCTCATCAACCGCACCACTCAGAAGAAGCTGCTCCCCAGTCCTACGCAGGAATCTGGTTCCAGGGTGGAGCTCCACCCTGGAACCAGATTCCTGCGTAGGACTGGGGAGCAGCTTCTTCTGAGTGGTGCGGTTGATGAGGAATTTTTTACCCCTCCAATTAATGTGGCAGTGTTGAGATTACTGTATATTGCCCGCAAGCAGATCGCTCGTTTATGGCTATCACCGCATAGTCCAACAACCAAACAGTGGATTGAGCAGGAGTATTAGAACTACTGATCCTGCATTGTACCTTGGGTTTTGGGAGACCATAATCCCTATGCTGGGCGAGACTGCCATAATAGCAGTCGTCGCCGTCTGGTAAGCAGACTCTACTCATACACGTTTTGGTGGATCATATCTAGGCACCTTTCGTCACAACCTCTCTTGGATGGGTGTTCTTTATTTATATATTTGTGGACTTATTAAGAACTTTTGGATTTTTCTCACATACACTTGTGATTTCAGTTTTGCTTCTTATTTATATTTGCAATATGTTTTGTCATTAATTGTTTTATATGTCACTTGGCAGAACTCAATTGTATTTTCTCACATATCATATTAGCGCTGCACTTTATTGTTTATTATTTGTCCATCAAAACTGAACTTTAGATTTTTTTCTGTGCAAATGGGGCAAAATCAAATGTTCTTTGGCTATATTGTGTGCAGATCGAATGCTGAATATACCATATCATGGCCTCTAGATATAGAGGAGCATGCTTTTTTCCTACAATAAAGGTTCCCCTAAATGGACTTTAACGGCACTTATAAAGGGTTGTAGATAGTAGAGGAGTACAGCAACGTATGAAGAGTAAAAAAGTTTTTTTATTTATTTGAAAATAACATATGTTAAAAACATTGTGAACATTGCATTCAACTAAACATATTACAAAATAAACAGGTTTGTAGTTTGCTACCAAACGGTAAAGTTCTTTACAGGGGCTCTTTTCACACCCAACGCGTTTCAGGATAAATAGTGTTTTAGTCCTTCTTCAGGGGTGTAACAGAAAAGAGACATTCATCTAAAGTAATTTTACTCTTCATACATTGCTGTACTCCTCTACTATCTACAACCCTTTATAAGTGCCGTTAAAGTCCATTTAGGGGAACCTTTCTTTATATGTATTTGTATTATCGGATGTGGCACTGCCCCTTTTAAAACCTAGGAGAGCTAATCACCCCCTATTTTGTTATGAATTCTTGGTAGAAAATACCATTCCCCGCACGATTAAGCAACCCTAGGATATATAGATCGCCAAAAGCGCCCAAACATTTCTGCAATCTATCCTGATTACCAGGACAATATTACGTTTAAGAGAATTTAATTTCCCATAATTTACTCATATAATTACTATTTTTCTCCAATGGCTTCTGAAATAGAAAGCATAGACATTGAAAACACTTTTGTGGGTCAAGACTGGGAATCTCTTATGCAGAGATACCTAAAAAAATTTGGAGACAACGAACAAATTGAAGCAGAGATTTCCTCTCTCTTTTTCAAACTATCAAAAAATTTGGCATGTAAAATCTTTCCAAGATTACATCAAAAGCAATATTAACCCACTGGGACTTTGTGTCCAGATCTTCCCCACCTTGAAGGACCTGGACACAAACTTCAAACTAACGTGGGAAAACATACTTCAAACATGCTCACGTAGCCTCATGGAAACACTAATTGACGAATACACCAAGAGAACTAAGATACTAGACACAGAAATCATCAAAATATGCGAACATCTACAACAATTTAAAACACACAAATCAGCCATTAACAACGAGAAAAAACTTAAGATTCACCTAGAATCCTTTAACAAAGACATCCTCATCAAAAAAGGTCAAAAATTTCTTAGAGACAAAAATGCATTTGAAGCTGGGAAAGCTTATAAATGGAACCAAAATAAAACTATAAATAGAAATACCAATACAGTACCAAACTCCAACTCCACTAGACCCTTTTCTCATAACACTTCTTCCACTATCTCCAAACCTAAACCTATACTTGGCACCAAACGCCAACTTCAAGGCGATTTGACGCAAGATCACAAGTCCAAAAAACAAATTTCAGATAAGACACCTAAATCTTTACATCCCAGCTCTGCACTCTCTGATAAATCTACCAACTCTTCCACGTCTCACTATACACCACAGGAGAATACACTTCCTTCCAGTCAAGACACTCATACCACACATGATTTGGGTCGTAACGACTCATCTTTTTTAGATCAAGTTCTGGCTGGTATCACACCACCCCCACCCAACCTCAACACCTACACACAAATGACATTATAAATGTTCACCAAGACACACTAACACACCCAGATGCAGACCTTAGCATAATCAATCTATCTTCACATCTCTTATTGAAAGATGAAATTTCAGTCCTAAAGAAGGGATTACATTTTTGCCCTAACCACAACTTAGATAAATTTGAACTTTACAAAGACCTTCAGTTATTTGTCCGAAAAGTAATTCTAAAAAAAACTTTATCAGAAACAAGATACGAGAACAAACTATACCCCTCAAGAGAATCAAGCTTTGGATCAGCTAATCACTCTCCTTGAGGAGAGTGATACAGCCGACCTAATCGACTCGATAGACCTCCCCCGAATCCTGCAATCCATAGAGGAATTAGATTCGGATAATCGGACCAACCCAACTTTATCTAAATTAAAGAAAAAGTCTGACCTCTGCCCACCACCAAGTACTTGTCCAAATGCGGCAGCCTTTTTGAAACTTGTAAACAGTGACCTAGAAAAATTAAAAATACAAATGAAAGGACCCTCTAATCTGAGCTCAGGAGAACTAGATGCATTAAACTCCCTAGCTACCAATAAAAAATTACCATAAAATCTTCAGATAAGGGCGGGAATGTGGTTGTTCTGAACAATGAACACTACATCAATATCTGTAAGAAAATCCTGAATAATGTAGATTGGTATCGTCACATGCCGGCAACCATTATAGAAAAGTACAACAAAGAATTTTACACATTGGTAGATTCCGCTTTCCTGAATAATACAATCAATAAATCAACCTGGACCTTTATTAGGAACAATTTCTCCAGGACTCCCACGTTCTATATACTTCCAAAAATTCACAAAAGCCTTATAGACCCGCCAGGCAGGCCAATCATTTCAGGCATCGGCTCAATCAGTGACAATGCAAGCAAAGTAGTAGATGAATATCTAAGACCATCTGTAATCTCACTAACATCGTATGTGAGAGACACAAGTCATCTCCTACAAATTCTAGATCAACTACATGTGTCGGATCAAGCTCATCTAGTAACAATTGATGTAAAAACGCTTTACAGCTCGATTCCACATGAACGTGGATTAGCAGCTATTAGACACATTCTCCAACAAAATTCGAACACTGACCCTATATACAATGAGTTTATTATTACACTGCTCCAGTACATCCTTACCCATAATGTCTTCACTTTCAATGGCTCCCACTACCTCCAGGTGCAGGGGGTTTCGATGGGGACATGTTTTGCCCCATCGTATGCCAACCTGTACCTGGAGGAGTGGGAGAAAACATTCCTCTCTGATGAGAATCTCATTCAGTACACCAATCATATCATGGGTTGATATCGCTATATAGATGACATTTTTGTCATCTGGAACGGCCCTACGGATGTACTGAGCAGTGTTTATCAAGAATGAACAAGAACGACTTTAATTTAACATTCACTATGTCCTCTGATAAGAATCGGATAACATTTTTAGACATAGAGATTTACAAAGGCAAACAAGGCAAACTATGTAGCAAGTTATTCAGAAAAACCACTGCAGGGAAAACAATACTCCACGCTACCAGCTTCCATCCCCAACCCCTCATCAATTCCATACCATATTCACAATACCTCAGAATTAAGCGCAATTGTACAGACAACAATACGTTTATAAGGGAAGCAGGCAATCTACGAGACAGACTATTAGCACGAGGCTACACTCGTACGTCCCTAAAAAGGTCTTTTAAAAAAGTCATGAATAAACCCAGGAACACGCTTTTCCAGGCTACTAGGCACAAAGATACAAACCAATTATGTATTATTACAACATTTAATCAACAACATTGTCAAGTTAGAAAAATAGTTGAAAAGTACTGGCACATGTTGACCCTTGACCCATCCTTGGGTCATCTGGTGCCAAATAAACCACAATTCACATTCAGAAGAGCCACATCTATTGGTGATAGAATTGTAAACAGTGAATTAAAAAATGAATCAATGAGAACACATTGTAAATACAAAGGGACTTTCACATGTGGCTCCTGTCGCTACTGTAGGTATATGCTCACACAGAGAAACCCTACTCTTCCAAATGGGAAAAAATTCTACCCGAAACATTTTGCCAACTGCAGAACCACTGGAGTAGTTTATCTGCTCCAGTGTAGCTACAGTTGCTTTTATATAGGAAAAACAAAATTAGAGTTCTGGAGAAGAGCCTATAGACACATACTCTCCATGCAAACGTGTGATCCTGACCTCCCCCTAGGCCGCCATGTCTCTTTAGTACATGGAGGGAATCTTCCAAGGATTAAATTCCTAATATTAGATCGGATACACCCAAGCCCTAGGGGGGGCAACTGGAACAAAACCCTCCTCCAAAGAGAATTAAGGTGGATTTATTTACTAAAGGCCACTTCACCCCAGGTCTAAATGAGGCTGTTTGCTTTAAGCCGTTCCTCGAAGATTTTTGCTCCGGTGGAATGGAGAAATAAGCGACCCCCATACTAACCCTTAATTTCTCTTAACCTCTATTTCTGCTTGCTAATAATGTGGATGTCTGTTTCTCCGTTGTATTATCACTAACATATCTATATATGAACAGAATGATAAAACAGTATGTATGATCTACAGGCAATGTACATTTTTGATCTGTTTGGTCTATGACATATATGTCTTCAATAGCTTGGGTTCCCTCAAATTTACCAGGAACAGAGGAAACCAGAAAACTATATGGAATTACCATAGATGCCCCCTTAAATTGCTGCGGAATATATGATCTGCTCACCCTAATCTGGAGGGGAACACTTCCCGCACGTTTCCTGAATCAAGTCTGTCGGTAACATATAATATGTCTGTCTGACTCTTCAGTAAAGTTTTCAGACATATGAAGACATGTATGGACTTGGTCAGACAGCACAAAAGTATTGTATGATTAATCTTGTTTGTTATGTGATTTCACTCTGACTTCCTAAATGGCATGCGCTATATGTATATATTGCATATTACTATATACAATATCTAATTTGTATCACAAATCACAAGTAGTATTTAACATCTTCTTTGCATTTATTTTAATTTATTAAAATCAATATGCTTTGTAGCAATTTTAGTCCACTGTATCTTGTTTATTAGTTTATCTCTATGTAGGCAACCAAAATTGATGTCACATTCTCCATCTCTAACCTATGTCAATTAGCTCAATACGAGTCATAACAGATATTGTCAATCAGGGAATATGTATTGCATATTTTATATATTTACATCAGTTTGCCATCTGTTTGCCTACAGCTTGATTCTGTATTTTACTTCTGTATCATGAATTAGCCTTGCTCACCTCAAACTAACCACCCACTAAAAGCATGTGTCAATATACATGTATATATAGTCTTGTGTTTTCCTGAAATGTTGCTGTTTTTACTTTCGATATATAATATATCTTTGCACTTCTTTCTTCTAAGTGCTTTATGCTTTAATGCCTATAATATCCACAACATGATTTCCAAAAATCTAATACTCTTCTTTCTCGCTCTCCCCTAGGTCTTCCCTGGATGCGATTGACCAGAGCGGTTGCCCGGCATGGAAAGCCGCCCAGACATACTATCTGGGCGGCGTCATGGGAGGTTACCAGGGTGATGCGACATCTCCGCCCATAACCTCCATCTTGCTACTCCGGCGGACATGCGCAGTCCACCGGCGTGGCACTCAGTGTCGGTGGGCCGGGTGTGCTCGACGCCGCTCCAACGTAACTGCGCTCACGCATGCGCAGTAGGGGCGGCGCCGCACACCCGCGGCTCAGGGGTCGTGTGTGAGGTTTCCCGAATGATGAACTCTAATACTCAGCTGAGCTCAATTGTTGCGCCAGCTGATTTGAGTTCACCTCACATATATGCCAGATCCACTCATTCCCAGCCCAAGCGTTGTATATGCTGGATGCTGGGATGCATGGCTGGCTTACTGAAAAAACTTGTGTTAACAGAGGTACTTTTTTATTTTTATATCTATTTATACTACCTACTTGGTCACAAATTTGTCTACCCTATAATTCTTTGATGGTCTCCCTTCCCTTGGTTTTTGAGCGTCACTGTTGCTTGGAATCATGGTTTGGATGCACCGGTGGCTAGCTATCATGGCCGTTTTTAGAGGATGTTCAACCTTTGTCTCTATCAATTATTTCATTTTACTTTTTTTTTTTTTTTACAGCAACAAAGCTGTAGCATTATTGTTGTACATACATTGACATTATTAACAGCCATTATTAGGTGCCTGGATATTACATATGAACTACACGTTCCAATTATTATTACAATGAAGTGTATAGCATCCAATTATATATCTATATGGGACAATTCCTTTTTCTGATATAAACAAAATACAGTATATTATCTATGCAGTAACAACTTTTACAAAACCATATGGTGAATATATAAAAAACCACACGTACTATCTACTTAAAAATAATGTTAATGCAATTGTGTGGCATTTTCCTCTTTAATATAATACCATACAGGCGCAGTCTATGTAATTTATTTATTCATTCCTATAAACATTACTTTTTATTTACTTTCAATTATTATTTTTGCCAACTATATTAACACATAACTTCACATATATAGTTTTTTCACTGGCAACCATCACATGGACAGTCGGGACATGCGTGGCGCAAACAACATACGTTACACTTATCCCAATCATTTTCAAACATATGGTGTTCATATATTATTGGATGCCATGTTTTTCTCATTCTTTACTATATCATTATAATTTGTAGCCTTATGTCCAATCTCCCTCAATATCAATACCAAGTAAAGATTTCTTACTTCTTTAAATTCACTTTAACTCCTTTTTTTACTCATAGGGTTTCCTCTTTTTGCCTCAGTATACCGCTCTGGCCTGCACGCATCCGGGGAAGACGGGGGTAGGTGAGACAACACACCCCTTAAATGGGATCACTGTTGAGCGATACTATCTAGTGAGAACCATGATACCTAAAAAACAGCAACCTTATCAACATTAATGTCCAATGCTATTCTATTTCCGAGTTTTTTTTTAAATAAATCAACAAAACATACCATGTAAGTGATTTGTTGATTATCTAACTTAAAATGGATGAATATATACATATCTACACGTTATGGTAACTCACTCATCATCTTACATTTTAATTACTTTAGATGAATGTCTCTTTTCTGTTACACCCCTGAAGAAGGACTAAAACACTATTTATCCCGAAACGCGTTGGGTGTGAAAAGAGCCCCTGTAAAGAACTTTACCGTTTGGTAACAAACTACAAACCTGTCTATTATGTAATATGTTTAGTTGAATGCAATGTTCACAATGTTTTTAACATATGTTATTTTCAAATAAATAAAAAAACTTTTTTACTCTTCATACGTTGCTGTACTCCTCTACTATCTACAACCCTTTATAAGTGCCGTTAAAGTCCATTTAGGGGAACCTTTCTTTATATGTATTTGCATTATCGAATGTGGAACTGCCCCTTTTAAAACCTAGGAGAGCTAATCACCCCCTATTTTTTTTTTTTCCTACAATAGCACTATCTAGCGGCCATAATGTGGTATCTTCCTCATTCACACATTCTCTGCTGAGAATCTAGTCTAAGAACATTTGATTTTGCCCCATTCGCCAAAAACAAATTTTCTGTACATGCAGTTTCAATGGATGAACAGCTATGCCATATATAAATACACCCCCATGTGTTTTAACCTTTGTTGTTTCTCTAAAATTGCATTAATGTATCTAACACAATGAAATAGGCTGTAGATTCTCTTAAAGGTACAACACAAACACAGCTATTTAAATGATTTTTTTTTATTGCCCCTTACCCCATGATAACAGTTTGACATTTCAAAACAGTGCATGTGAATTATATAGCAGGTGATAACCTGAAAACGGTGAAATGTGACAGTCAGCGGACATTGTATTTCAGGTCCTCTTGGATGAATATTTTTTTTTTTAAATTACAATCAAATAGAAGAGAATAGCTTTTTAAATCATGCTAAAACAAAGAAAGTAATCACAACAAAACATATACATTCTGTGAAGAGATCATCCCACATATCTGTGTTGATATACATTCATATATCTATATAAATATAAATTCTTACCTCTGTGCAATATAGCAGCGTGCCCCTATATACAATATGACATTCAAGATGCCTCAAATCAAATGTATCAATGAACTAGCTCTCAGTTACCATGAACATGACCCTATTCCAACAGTCAGCATTCAACTAGTTTTATATATATATATATATATATATATATATATATATATATATATATATATGGGGTATTCAAAAAATTTGCACATTTTATATATTTAATAGAGTTTAAAAAAGTGCAGAAACTTTTTGAAGTACCCTCTTGTGTATACACTATATTACCAAAAGTATTGGGGCGCCTGCCTTTACACGCACATGAACTTTATTGGCGTCCCAGTCTTAGTCCGTAGGGTTCAATATTGAGTATATACCCTTTGCAGCTATAACAGCTTCAACTCTTCTGGGAAGACTGTCCACAAGGTTTAGGTGTGTGTCTTTGGGAACGTTTGACCATTCTTCCAGAAGCACATTTGTGAGGTCAGGCACTGATGTGGATGAGAAGGCCTGGCTCACAGTCTCCACTCTAATTCATCCCAAAGGTGTTCTATCGGGTTGAGGTCAGGACTCTGTGCAGGCCAGTCAAGTTCCTCCACGCTAAACTCGCTCATGCAGGTCATTATGGGCCTTGTATGTGCACTGGTGAGCAGCCATGTTGGAACAGGAAGGGGCCATCCCCAAATTATTCCCACAAAGTTGGGAGCATGAAATTGTCCAAAATGTCTTGGTATGCTGAAGCTTTAAGAGGCCAAGCACAACCACTAAAAAAAAACAACCCCACACCATAATCCGCCCTCCACCAAATGATTTGGACCAGTGCACAAAGCAAGTTCCATAAAGACAAGGATGAGCGAGTTTGAGGTGGAGGAACTTGACTGGCCCACACAGAGTCCTGACCTCAACCCAATAGAACACCTTTGGGGTGAATTAGAGCGAAGACTGTGAGCCAGGCCACATCAGTGTCTGACCTCACAAATGTGCTTCTGGAAGAATGGTCAAACATTCCAATAGACACACTCCTAAACCTTGTGGACAGCCTTCCTAGAAGAGAGAAAGCTGTTTTAGCTGCAAAGGGTGGGCCAACTCAATATTGAAACCTATGGACTAAGACTGGGACGCCATTAAAGTTCATGTGTGTGTGTAAAGGCAGGTGTCCCAATACTTTTGCTAATATAGTGTGTGTGTGTGTATATATATATATATATATATATATATATATATATTAGTGTATTAACCCATTTGTGTGTGTTTGTGTATCTATATATATATAGCAGGTCAAATAAATTAATTCAACACAGTATAGATAAAAATGCAACAGGAAATACATTTTAGAGCATTTGACAGTTGTGTTCAAACATTGTATATGCTTGTGTATTTTTTAAAAAATTTCATTATTCTCTAATAATGAGTGTCTCCACCTGAAGCGGTTTATCATATTGAAAGAAAATGTCGGAAACTTCTCTCTGACAGTTGGAAACTGGAGGAATTAAAAAATGACAGTCTTTTTTTCAGGTAAAGCTGACCAACTACTTAAAGCAGTACTTATTTTATTGCAGGTGCCATAACAGTTTCTTTCTAATCTGAAGTGGTAAACAGGTTTGCCAACTTTTTCTTTGGCCAGTCACCGATTCTGCTTGAACTCCAACCCTCCACTTTAGTAGGGGTTACATGACCAATACTCCAGGTCCCAAGACAATAGCAAACAGTAGCCAAAGTACCAGTTCTACAGGATGGGAAATACTTTAAGGTGTATTTTACCATTCGGTAAAGGTTAGGACCATCCTTCTGAATCAGATATAGAGTTTAGTTGGATGATAGCTGATCCCCCATAAATACAACTGAAACAAGAGCTAAATGAATTATATGTTTAGCAGAGCCCACTGCCAAACAGTAATCAGATCAATATTTTGTCTTATTGGGAAACCTTAGGTGTTTCATTCTAGTCATTTGCACGCAATGTACTTTACACAATATACTGTGAGCCCCTTGCATGAAGCAAATTTAAAAGTACTGTACATAATCCTTCCAAACGGTCTTAACCAGAACTACTTATGCTGTATATGTACCATTCCTGCCCTGTGAAAATTACTTTATTTTGGAAAAAACTACATATAAAGTCATGATTTATTTATATGCCTCCTTGCTGATCTGCTGCATTCAGCTTTTTGAAACCAATTAACTATTGGCAAAACTTTGTCCTGCCAGTACTTCTCTTACATCCTATAACATCTGAATTTCAGTAGGGCTGAAAGAGTAAAGTTGGTCAACCATATTTTGTAAGTTCTGCAATGCAAAACAATTATTGTAACAACAAAAATGTGGACATAATAAAATGTCCAAACTAGTTGCAAACAGAATGTTTAGCATGGAAAAAATGTGCACTGACAAATTACTGTAAATTGCACCACATGTCATGTCAACAGCAACATAATTTATAAATGATTTCATAAAGTTTGCTCAGACATTTAGGGTTGAGTAGCACATGTTCATTTCTCAGAGAAAATTTTCATCCATGCATGACATGAAACAAAGTAAAAAAATGACTTTGTAGTAATTTTAGAGTGAAAATTCACTTGGTCACTAAGCACATTTTCACTGCTTCACAGCTTAGTGAATGTGGTGAAGCAGTGCTGACTATTAATCAAAGCACGTGCCACCAAAACCTGTTTTTTTAATTTTCCTTTAACATGCTTGGGCATACTTTACAAAGTAAAACACAAAAAAGAGTATCCAGCGCTAACCCAGGAGGACCCAGGCAATAATAAACTGCTAGCAGACGCTAAAGGCTAATTCAATAAAAAACCTCATATAAACATCAGTAAATAAAGTGCTGCGCAATTCATAAGAGTCCATAAATTGATAAAAACACAAGTGGTGTTGGTGTAGATAAACAAGCAAATTGAAGTGCAAGTGACACGCAGGAAACAAATCTCAAAGACGGGTGTCAGTGATCCCTCCACCTCACACAGATGGCCTCTCACCTCCCAAATTCGACCCAAATTCGACCTGAAACAGGTCACACAGCGAGTCAGTGTAGCTGACACAGCAATCCAGGCAAACACTCCGGACATAGCCGCTCCAGGATGCGTCTCAGTCAACATAATATGGCATGTGCAAAGAGATAACAAAGTGATCTAATGCTCTCTGTATGTTCAATCTTTTATTAAGGTAAAAAAGATAAGTTGCACTTACATATAACGGCACTCAGGCCGGCGGACAAACGAAACTGATAGTGAACGAGATGGCCGCGGGTGACATCATGCGAACACCTGACCCCCGTACGCGTTATGTCCATAGGCGGGGCTTCATCAGCCAATGAAGTCCCGCCTACGGACTGATGAAGGCTGATGAAGCCCCGCCTACGGACATAACGCGTACGGGGGTCAGGTGTTCGCATGATGTCACCCGTGGCCATCTCGTTCACTATCAGTTTCGTTTGTCTGCCGGCACTCGAACCTGAGTGCCGTTATATGTAAGTGCAACTTATCTTTTTTACCTTAATAAAAGATTGAACATACAGAGAGCATTAGATCACTTTGTTATCTCTTTCCACATGCCATATTATGTTGACTGAGACGCATCCTGAAGCGGCTATGTCCGGAGTGTTTGCCTGGATTGCTGTGTCAGCTACACTGACTCTCGCTGTGTGACCTGTTTCAGGTCGAATTTGGGAGGTGAGAGGCCATCTGTGTGAGGTGGAGGGATCACTGACACCCGTCTTTGAGATTTGTTTCCTGCATGTCACTTGCACTTCAATTTGCTCGTTTATCTACACCAACACCACTTGTGTTTTTATCAATTTATGGACTCTTATGAATTGCGCAGCACTTTATTTACTGATGTACTTTACAAAGTGAATTTTTACTTTGTTTCACCTCCTTCATTACTTCTTTATTAAGTCACTTTTTTAAGCTTTGGGGAAGAGTTACAATTTTTAGTCAGATTTAAAATGCTGTATGTAACCCCCATTGGAAAGATGTATGTATGAAAGTGATACTAAAGTCTCCTTTTTTTTCATTTTAAAATAACAAACAAATTACAGGCATACCCCACTTTTAAGTACACAATGGGGTTTATTTACTAAAGCTGGAAAGTGCAAAATCAGGCTCACATTTGCAAAGAAACCAACGAGCTTCCAGGTTCTATTACAAAAGCTTAATTGAACAAGCTGGGGTTAGAAGCTCATTGGTTTCTATGCAAAAGTGAGCCCGATTTTGCACTTTCCAGCTTTAGTAAATAAACCCCATTGTATATTTAAAAGTGGGGTATGCCTGTATACTACATAGCTTGCTATGGGGGCACCCGAGCTGAGCTGCTGCTCTTTGTGTCCAGTCAGGCACAGAGCCATGGCTTGGTCCCGCCCCCTCTCTCTCCTCATTGGCTCACTGACTTTGATTGACAGCAGCGGGAGCCAATGGTGCCCCGCTGCTGTCTCAGCCAATAAGGACAAAGACAGTCGAGACTCTCGTGCACCATCACTGGATCAAGATGGGGCTCAGGTAATTATTAGGGGGGCTGCTGCACACAGAAGGTTTTTTATCTTAATGCATAGAATGCATTAAGATTAAAAAACCTTCTGATTTTAGAACCACTTTACCCACTTGCCGACCAGCCGCCTTCATTATACTGTGGTAGGACAGCACGATCCCGCGTGCCGTCGTAGCTGTACGTCGGCTCCTTTAAGCGGGATAGCAGGCACACGTGCACTGCACTGTGGGCTTGCCGAAGTGGGGCAAAGAGACAGAACAGGGATGTGTGTGTGTAAACACACACACATCCCTGTTCTGTGAGGAGAGGAGATGCAGATCGTGCGTTCCTAATAGCTAGGAACCATGATCTGTCTTCTCCTATAGTCAGTCCCCTCCCCCTACAGTTAGAACACACACTAGGGAACATCGTTAACCCCTTGATCGCCCCCTAGTGTTAACCCCTTCCCTATCAGTGACATTTATACAGTAATCGGTGCATTTTTATAGCATTGATCATTGTATAATTGTCAATCGTCCCAAAAATGTGTCAGAAGTGTCCAATGTGTCCACCATAATGTCGCAGTCTTGATAAAAATCGCAGATCGCCGCCATTAGTAGTAAAAAAAAATAAATAAAATTGCCATAAATCTATCCCCTATTTTGTAGATGCTATAACTTTTGCGCAAACCAATCAATATACGCTTATTGCGATTTTTATTACCAAAAATATGTAGAATACATATTGCCCTAAACTGAGAAAAAAATTAGCTTTTTTTAAAAAAAAATTGGAGTTATTTATTATAGCAAAAAGCATGACTGCGCAATTGCCAATTAAAGCGACGCAGTGCTGTTTTGCAAAAAATGGCCTGGTTATTGAGCAGCCAAATCTTCTAGGACTAAAGTGGTTAAGCAGCCCATAGATGATAAAGTTTTTTTTTGTTCAACCCACTGATTGTTTCAATTCCCCCATCCACACACTTGAACTGGATGGGGGAATCCTCTCCACTGAGCTATTGTGGTCTGACAGTGGGGATACCTTGATCAGTAGATCAACTTGTGTACAAACTCCTTGCCCACACATGGACCGAAATTCAACCTCTCTCTGCTGAACTGGCCACATTTCAATCCATGTATGGCTGGCTTGGACATGGACAACAATAAATAAACAATTTTTTTTTTAGGACAGCAAAATAAAAAAAATTGAAATTGTGTTTTCATTGCTTAACAAGAATAGATACAACAAAATACATACAAGGAAAGCAGATTTCAAGATTATCAGCATAAACGTAAACTTTGTATAATCTAACACCAAATTATAACAAAGAGCAATGTCTGTGCATTTTCTACAGCCCCACATAACAGCAACAACATAGGTTTTTTATATCTGTGTTCATCATAATTGGGGGAATCCCCATCTCTTCCTGTTCGGGTGGTAGATGTCATTCAGATCAGAAAGTAAGGACCAATCTGTCAAAAGGGCCCACACACAGCAGTAACTACCTGGTAGAAATTCTAGCCCTTCTCCTCTCTTTCCAAAAGTAAAAAAATTAAAAAAAGGTTGGCTGAAGTTCGCTTTAGCTATGGGCCATAGTTTGAATCAAAAAATAAATAAATATAATATATATTTATAGTAAGCTGTTTGAGCTATTGAGTTTTGTAAACAGGATGTCTTCAAAACAGGGTAATGAGAGGCTTCATTCACACAGGCACTGAAGCTCGTAGTCTGTGAGCAGACCATGTGCTTTTGCAGCCTGAGCCACCAGGTGCTGCATGCTGCAAATGGTGACAGAAAGGCCTGTTTTTTAAATGGGTATGGATCTAACTCATGCAAACTGTAGCTCAAAAAAAAGCTTCCTTTACAGGCATTTGAGCTTTTATTTAAACTTGAAGGAGCTTCATCTTTTTTGTGCTCTTTTGCACATTTTTATTGAGCTTCTTTGAGCATTTTTGAGCATAAGCGTTTTTTTTTCACAAACCCTCCCCTCTGCTAATTTTTCCTATATTTTTGTGTGTTTTCAAGCTCCTTTATGCTTTTTCACACTTTTTCGCACATTTCTGGGCACTTAGGCATCTTTTCTGTTAAAAAGCTGTTTGAAAGCTCCTCTCAAAAACGCTTGGGCTTTTTTTCTGCCTGTAATGCCCTGTACACACGAGCGGACTTTTGGACCGGACTGGTCCAACGGACCAAATCCGGCGGACAATCCGACCGTGTGTGGGCTTCATCGGACCTTCAGCGGACTGTTTCTGTCAAAAATCTGAAGGACTTTAGATTTGGAACATGTTTCAAATCTTTACGTCGGAACTCCGCCAGACCCAGTTCCTATCGAAAAATCTGCTCGTCTGTATGCTAGTCCGATGGATGATAACCAATGCTAGGGCAACTATTGGCTACTGGCCATGAACTTCCTTATTTTAGTCCGGTCCTACGTCATCACTTACAAATCCATCGGACTTTGGTGTGATCGTGTGTAGGCAAGTCCATTCGTTTGAAAGTCCATCGGAAGTCCGTCAAAAGTCTCTCAAAAGTCCGTTGGAAAGACTGTTGGACCTTTGTTGCCGAAAAGTCCGCCCGTGTGAACAGGGCATAAGAGCATATGCCTGGAAACTCCTGAAAAACACATAGTGTGCATTGACACATTGGCTAACATAGAGGGGAGTTTCCAGGCAAAAAAAATGAGAGCTCAAAAAAAAAACAAAAAGCCTGTAGGAAACACTTCTTTGAGATGCAGCGTGCATGAGCCCTAAAAATACAGGCTCCTAGGATCTGAACATTGACCTTCATACTTCTCAGAGAGGAAGCAGAGCAGTTAATGTTTTTCAAGCAATTATGCCACGTACACACGAGCGGACTTTTCGACCAGACTGGTCCAACGGTCTATACGACGGACTTTCAGCGGACTTCCGATGGACTTTCCGAACAAACGGACTTGCATACACACGATCACACCAAAGTCTGACGGATTTGTACGTGATGACGTACGACCGGACTAAAATAAGGAAGTTGATAGCCAGTAGCCAATAGCTGATCTAGCGTTGGTTTTCGTCCGTCAGACTAGCATACAGACAAGCGGACTTTTCGACCGGACTCGAGTCCGTCGGAAAGATTTGAAACATGTTCCAAATCTAAAGTCTGTTAGATTTTCGACCGAAAAAAGTCCGCTGCAGGTCCGATGAAGCCCACACACGGTCGAATTGTCCGCCGGACAATTCGACCAGTCCGGTCGAAAAGTCCACTCGTGTGCACACGGCATTACAGTCCCAAAAAGAAGCAGCATGAAAAACCTGCTAAATCTATCTGCAGAATTAGTATAATAATTTAACATAATTGCTATGTTGCCTTAAGTATAAGGTATAAAGTATAATACCTATAGTATTAACATTACATTCATTTATGTGTTGCCTTAACTTGTTCCTGTAAATGTAACATTTGTTTACATCATATGAAGACAGACATACAATTTAAAAAAACTCTACTAAGCATTATTTGTATTGTATAGAAAATATCACATAAACCATGATTTTATAGAGGTTACTGTGAATTTGTGAAAAAAAATGCAATGTTGTCCCAGTGCCTCAGGAATGGCAGAAGACAACTGAACTAAAATAAAGAGTTGGTGAACCTGTGAAAACTGTGCTGTCAATTAGTTTGAAGATGTGGAGGGAGTGGGTACACGCACAAAGCATATTGAAGTGGCATTTACTGGACTGCATATGAGCTGGTCTGCCACTGAAAGGAAATTGAGTAAAAGTGATTGGTTGTACTTTTTTTTTCAAAGGCTCCTTTTTTTGTAAAATATCAATCTGCTTTTTCAGTTTGACTTCACTATCCTCATGCTTGTCCCATGTCAGTAACTTAGGAAGTAAAGAGAATGACAATCATGAAGTCTGCAGCTTTAAAATATATTGGTGGAAGCAGATCTCTCAATTCTGTCCATGCAGGTTCCCTATAAAGACTGAAATGGTAACCTGAAGTTCAAGCAGAACCAACATATTCCTCATCAATACTGTATTTGGCAACAAGGATACCTACAATTAACACTTAAAATGAATACTACAACAATGAATAAAGTCTTTCATGAAATACTGTAAACAATATAGGGAGCAATTAATTTCAGCTACATAAATATTGAAAATTGATATGTTTAAAGTAGAGCTAATCCAGATATATGTAGATATCTGCAGACCACATATTTACCACATATTTACATCTCAGTTCTGTAATAAAATGATCAGATTATCTCTTAAACAGTATATATTTTACGAATAGGTCCACATCCTTCACATTTATGATATTAAATAACATAGCCAGGTGTTTCCCAAGTTGGCCATTACAAAATAAAAAACACTAAAATGGCCCGTTTTTGTAAGTGTATTAAATAGTAGCAGTTTATAGGACACACTAATTATTTTACCTAGTGTTCTATTTGGAGACCTACAAAACATATTAGGGCTCTTTCTCATGGGGCGGATCAGTGATGATCCGCCCCGTGAACACCCGCTTGCTCAGCGGGGATCGCTCCGCCGATCCCCGCTGAGCAGGAAGATGACAGGTCCATCGCTGCACGCTGTGCAGCTACGGACCTGTCAGAGCGCCGCTCTCCCCTATGGGGGGATCGGATGATGACGGACCGTAGTGTCCGTCGTCACCCGATCCGAAAACGGATGGAAAAGTAGGTTTTTCCTCCGTTACACTTTTCGGATCGGAGCGGGGTCGGATGTCAGCGGACATGTCACTGCTTATATCCGACGCTCCATAGGGATGAATGTATGTCCGTTTTTCATCTGAAAACGGAAGGATGAAAAACGGACATACGGATCCCTCATGTGAAAGAGGCCTTATGCTAATTTGGCTTTGGAAAAAAGCTGGCAAAGCCCAATTAAATTGAGGTACTCCTTCCTTTAAACAAGTAAAATGTTTCTTTAAAGAAACACTATCATCATTTAAGTTTACAAGTTGGCATTAGGAAGTCCATGCATCAATGCACAAGAATGATCTTTTTTTTTTCTCAACTGCTATCCGACCAGCTGCCGCAGTTATACTGCGGCAGGTTATTGCAGCTGTGCAAATCGCCGTAGCTGTACGTCGATTCTTTTAGACGTCACAGCAGGAGCGTGCACACGCGCCCACCGCATGTCCCCAGAGCCGATGCACGTGCAGGTGTGATGACCATCGGGCACCCGTGATCACTCGTGACAGAGCTAGAACCGGGATCTGGGTGTGTAAACACACAAATCCCGGTTCTTTGAGGGGAGAGGAGACAGATTGTGTGTTCATACTAAGTATGAACACTGATCTCTCTCCTCCCCTAGTCAGTCCCATCCCCCTACAGTTAGAACACACCTAGGGGACACAGTTATCCCCTTGATCGCCCCCTAGTGTTAACTCCTTCCCTGCCAGTGAAGTTTATACAGTAATCAATGGCTATTTTTAGCTCTGATTGCTGTATAAATGTCAATGGACCCAAAATAGTGTCAAAAGTGTCCGTTCTGTCCACCGCAATGTCGCAGTCCTGATAAAAATCACAGATTGCCACCATTACCAGTAAAAAAAATAATAATAATAAAAATGACATAAATCTATCCCCTATTTTGTAGACGCTATAACTTTTGCGCAAACCAATAAATATACGCTTATTGCATTTTTTTTACCAAAAATATGTAGAAGAATACGTATCGGCCTAAACCGAGGAAAAACATTTTTTTTTTAAATTGGGGATATTTATTATAGCAAAAACTACAAAATATTGTTTTTTTCAAAATTTACACTTTTTTTGTTTATAGCGCAAAAAATAAAAACGGCAGAGGTGATCAAATACCACCAAAAGAAAGCTCTATTTGTGGGGGAAAAAAAGGACATACATTTTGTTTGGGTACAACGTCGCACGACCGTGCAATTGTCAGTTAATACGATGCAGTGCTGTATCGCAAAAAAAATGGCCTGGTCAGGAAGGGGGCAAATCCTTCCGAGGCTGAAGTGGTTAAATACTGTATTTTCAATACACAAATTCTGTTTTCTAGGGACACATCTTTTAAATTGTATTTCTACTATTGCAGCTTAATTGGGATGACACCTACTTTATATTTATTACATGTTCCCATAGAATAACTAAAAACATGAATATTGCCACCTACCTTTTTTTTACTTGCTTAAAAATCCTACTAAGCTTTCTCCTTCTATCTAATGTTAAAGGAGTTCTATGGTCACAGCATGCTCTTTTGTTGTATGACATCAGCATTGTAATAGCATTATAAACAAGAGTTACTACTGACAATTCAAAATAAGTTTACTTGAAAAATCTCCTTTCGTGTTGTGAGTTCTGCCTGTTTGTTGACCACCACATTCCATAACTTCCCGGATTCCCTCTATGCTTTTCAGCTCTTCCTCTGTTGTTTTCTTTACTTTTTAAGTTCTAAGGGCTACATATCCCACGTGTACCTTGCTGGCTGCTGTGATTCCTGTACATTCTCTGCCGCCTGAAATTCCTCCTCTCAACGCCTCTATTGTACAGAAGGCTCTTTGAAATGTGTGACACAACATTGCCTGCTCACAGGGCATAATGAATATGTGTCACAGAATTCTGGAAGTAAATGTGTGGATCTTCACAAAGTAAATTTACAAAACTTGAAGATCATTCAGATAATAGGAGCAGGCTAAAAATAATTGAAGTATAATGTGGAAAGAAATATATGATTTTCCAGTTTAACTTTACATTTGATTATAGATAGGCTTTAAGGAGGGAGCTGTGGAGTAATGTTTAATATATTTAACCCTGTCTGTACTGTGCTGGCAGATCTCGTTATCAGTTGTTAACCAGTTTTAAAGTGTATAATAATAATAGTAGAATAGAATGCTGCTTCTTCAATGACTAATCAAAGATTAGAGGTGGACCTTGCTCAGCTGCACTGTACTCCACAGTCAGTTTGCAGGAAGCGCATTAACTGACTGTGCTGTCTGAATAAGCTACCTGGATCACAAAACTAGTTGAACATATCTTTCGGAAGGTGAAACGTCACGTGCTGTATTATAATTTCTGGAAATCATCAAGGCAATTGCAAGCAATCAGTCCTTCATTTAATAATACTTTGTGTGGTGGTTTCACAGGTTATTATCGACAGATTACTCTTATTCTCAATCTTTTTATTGCTCTTCTTACCCCTTCTTCTCTCAAACTAATAAATCCCTTTTCCCCACATTCAACCTAAATTCCGTAATATATAAAACATTAAAAATGGAATAGTTTCCTTAATAATCCAGCAGTGTCACCATAAAACAAGAATAAACACCCTTTAAACTCAGTCTTAGTTGTCTGCTTATAATACAGGTACCAGCAATTCCATCCATCTGACTTCAAAGTAATTTCTTAATACTCTGAGATAGTCTTCCACAAGCCAACTCATTCCAAATGAGGCCATTCTCTCTTGCCCATCCAGTTTGGCTGTTTTCTAATCAGAAGGTGGTTATGTGATAAACGACTCGAGAGAACCACGTCCCTGACAGTGTTCTCTGTTTAGTCAAAATAGAATGTCATTTGGAAAGACGGAAGAGGCCGCTGGCAGTTGGCCGGCCTACGCAATTTACCTTTCTCAGAGTAGCAAGAATGAAAGCTAAACTCCTGGCAAACAGCTAAATACTCTGATCTAATTCATAGTATATCGGAGCTGGAGAATTTTATCACTACAATTAGGTAATACAACTAGGTCTTGCCCCCCCCCCCCCTCCTCCCAGCCTGTAAATGGATAGTGAATGTAAAAAAGCAGACAGATGAGCTCATCTCATTTTAGTGTGAGCACTGCAGAACAACTGATTGGTTTCTTGTGTTGCTTTTCCCTCTCCCAGGCTGAACTCTGCTGTACAGGGATTTGCAAGAGGCAGATATCAGTTTGTATGCAGGTATTTATACTGCATGCATTTAAAAATACATTATTAAAGTGTTACTGAATACAGATTTAAAATAGATGTGTCTGTTAAATATCTACCTGGAGTTTAGATGCACCTTGATTTTGCAGTCTGTCAGATCAAATCCCTGGTATCTCTAAATTGCTGGTATCACTAATATTGTGCATGAGCAGCTTGATGAAACTTAAAACTTCACACTTTTAATGCAAGGGTCATGACTAACACGTTTTTATTTTTCATATATTAATGCGGATATTGGACATGGATTTATTCATACACATCTCTGTTGAAAATAGATGGAGTCTTCTAGGAATTACCAGATACATTGCTTTATATCCTAGACCAGCCATTCTCAACTTTTTTTTGCCCTAAATTAATTTCAAGGCTTGAAGGAACCCTTACTTAAAGAGTAACTCCACTATTTTTCGCAAAAAAGAAAAAAAAAAATTCCCATCTGGGTGATCTATGTACATTGCATGGATTTTAACAAACTTTGTTGCAGATTCCTACCTTTTGTTATTCTGAAGAAATCCCTGTATGTTTGTCTGTGTCCATGTGGTCCAAGTAAATCTAATAGAAGTGGTTTCCTAATTCTTAATCAGCTGCTTCTCCTACAGGGCTCCAATGAGGAAAATTGCAAGTTCTGCATCCCTTTAGACGTGATTTCCTATTGGGAGTATCTCACCAAAAATTACATTTTTGTTGCAGGGAATGCTTGAAATCTGACTTGTATCTTAGTGCAAGCAACTGGGAAAATCACTGAGCCAATCACACAAGCATACAGGAAATTAGGTTTTCTGTAAAATGCAATCCAATAAGGCTAGCTGAAGGTGTTCTGTACATTCTGTGTACAGAACACCTCCAGGTAGCCATATTGGATTGCACTTTACAGAAAACTACTGTGCTGAAAATTGAAAAAGAAAGGTAATTTTTAATAACATTCAATTACAATATGACTTTCAATTGTATATGCTATATATTTTTTTTAATTATTATTTGCTATTTGTTCCCCATGGAAGTGGAGTTAACTTTTTAAACCAATTAATCGGGAGTCAATGGCCCCTTGCATTGGTGGTCAGTAGGAATAATGGAAAGTATACTGACAGCTAATTGTAGTCATTCTGCTGGGTATGCCAATTGTTAAAGGTCCTGAAACTGTGCAGGCACCATCAAATGGAAGGTCAACCAGCCACAGCTCAAGAAGTTCCTAGCAACCTCTGGAGGAACCTTAGGGATCCAGAGAACCCTGGTTGAGAATTGTTGTCCTAGACTATTGGGCACTACTTTTGTTCCCATAAATGTAATCATCCAACTCTTATCACTTAATCCTTCATACCATGATTTGTGAATCTTCTTTTTTTCTAGTAGCATTTTGTCTTAATCTATTCTCAAATGAGACAGCATACTGTAGCACTAATACAATGACCACATTAGGTTCATGTAACAAAGGTTTGCATTTGAATATGTAGTGGAAGGTAATGGGCACATTAACCTTCCACTATTCACACTGGTGAATCCCTCCCTTGGCTACAGTTTTGGTCTGTGAAAAGTCTTCATACATATGGATGGATGATGTTGATTATACATCAAAGAATGGCACGTTAAAGAGGAATTCTTGTCAAGCTGATACACTGCTTTAAAATGAGGAGCTTTCAAAACCACTACATATAACCAATAATCACTTTTACCTTTATTCTTTGCAATAGAAAAGCAGCTTGTATGCAGTCCAGTGTCTGACACTATGAAATATGTGTGTCTATGTCTACCTTTCTACAAATCACATTGACTGACACCATTTAAAAATGTAAACATATGAAAGGCAATTTATGAAAATGTTACAACACAAATACTGCCCCTGCAGCAGCAGCAGTTAATAGTTTAAAAACACACAGTATAAGAGAAGTCCCTGGCATGGCAATAGTTAATGTATATATAAATGTACAAATACTGTGCAGCACAGTGTGTATGGTCAGCTTTGAGAGAGGCAAACATGCCACCAGTTTGTAAACTATTTACCTTATCCCTTTTACAGATATCTTAAAATATCCTCAGGAACAATCCCCCTTGCTACTTTAAATTGTTAAAGGACGGGGCTTTGTGTTGCTAAAAGTGTTCTGAACAAATGGGTTGAATGGTGCGTAGTCTTAGGCTGCTATCACAAACCTAGATCTTCACCATAAAGAGACTTTTAAGCAGAGTATTACTAAAAAAATACACCCGAGCAAGCAGCTATAGCTCTACCTAAATAGAATGTTTCAAATCTTTATGGTTTTGCATGAGTGTCCCTTTAAGGAATAGCTTTTTTCTTACGGACAGCGGTTAACAGAGGCCAATATAATACATGGAGTAATTTATGTCTTTAGAATTCTTCTCTCAATTATATCTTGCATGTTAATGGTAAAAATGATGATTCTTTTAATTTACAAATTTACAAATGTATGAGGTTTATAATTCTATCTAAAAGTGCATCATATTTCCTCTCTCATATGCTCATATAGTGCTTTAAAACACAATACTAAGCTATGCAGTGCACATGCGCATAAGAGACAATAAAATATGGAAACAACATGACAATGTAAATATGTGTATGTGTGTGTATGCCTATATACACATATAGAGGTGATGAGCTTATAACTCCAAATGGTGCTTAAACATATGCATTTACTTGTATATGTATGTGTGTGGTACATGTACTGCAAAAGTTTTAGGCAGGTGTGAAGAAATGCTGAAAATAGGAATGCTTTCAAAAATATATATTTTAATTTTTTTTTTTTATCAATGTACAAAATGCAAAGTGAGCGAACAGAAGAAAAATCAAATCAATATTCTGTGTGACTACCCTTTGGCTTCAAACCAGCATCAATTCGTCTAGGTACACTTGCACACAGTTTTTGAAGGAACTCGGCAGGTAGGATGTTCCAGACATCTTGTAGAACTAACCACAGATCTTCTGTGAATGTAGGCTGCTTCAAATCCTTCTGCCTCTTCATGTAATCCCAGCCAGACCTGATGATGTTGAGATCAAGGCTCTGTGGGGGCCAAACCATCATTTCTAGGACTCCTTGTTAAGACAGATACTTATCCATCATGCCATGCTATCAGGGAGGCACACGACTGACCTCAGATTTATTCTGCAGCAGTACAACGTCCCCTAACATACAGCCAATGTTATTAGGAACTATCTTCAGCGTGAAGAACAACAAGGAGTCCCGAAGGTGATGGTTTGGCCCCCACAGAGCCCTGATCTCAACATCATCGAGTCTGTCTGGGATTACATGAAGAGACAGAAGGATTTGAGGCAGCCTTCATTCACAGAAGATATGTGGTTAGTTCTCCAAGATGTTTTAGAACAACCTACCCCCTTCAAAAACTGTGTGCAAGTGTACCTAGAAGAAATTATGCTATTTTGAAGGCAAAGGGAGGTCACGCCAAATATTGATTTGATTTGGATTTTGTTTCTGTTTATTTACTTTCCATTTTGTTTACTGATAAAAAATAAACTATTAACACCTCTATTTCTGAAAGCATTCTTAATTTACAGCATTTTTACACACCTGCTTAAAACTCCTGCACAGTACTGTATATATATTCTCTTTACAAGTATTCATCAAGCAAAAATGTAGCTACTGTTCCTCTTATACTGTAAATTTTGGAAACTAAAAGCCTTTTAAAACTTCCTGAATAAATGTTTTGTTAGGCATGATTAAACTTTGAAATAATGTGAACCCAGGTCTAATTTTCTAATCAGGTGAAGTGAACCTGCATTCGCTCTAAACATCCAATGTTTCAGTTTTAGTAGAGACTCTATTTATTCTTCTGCATATCATTGAATGTTTAAAATCAAATAATGTTCACTTTACTTTTTACTTTAGTAAATTAGCCATGGTGTTTATAGTTTCCAGAATTAACAGGCTTGAGGATTCAGTGGATGTAGCTAAGTATCAGATATCAGTGCGTTTAAAAAAACTGTACAGCTATTCCTTACATCATGTCATCACATAAAAACACAACCAGTATAAAAGTTGTACATTTATAAAAAAAAAAATTTATAGGAAACAGGCCTTCCCCTGAAGATATACCATATAACAAATAATGAACTTATAAATATTGCTATTCACTGCAGCATGATGGTAAGAGTTTATCTTGGCAGAGAAAATTGTATTGCTCCAATCACTTCATCTAGCTTCAGTGGTTGCCTCAGGACTCACTCTTCTTTGCTAGTCAGCTTGATAAAGGAATAAACAGCATCCAGGAGCCTCCGGAAAATCTGGAGAAGATTTTTTTCTTCCACATATGGAAGATACAAGAGCAGAGCCAATCAGCTAGCAAATGGGTGTCAGGTGACAGGGATGGCATATGCAGCTCACTGATTTTTTTGGACCCAGTCCCAACTTTCGTCATAATCTTTACGATTCTTTTCTGCCTCGATAATTTCTTTGTACCTTCTACGAAAGAATCCCATCTGAGAAGAAGAAAGGGAGAAATGCAAAAATATAAATCGTGATTAAAATATATTATCTTTCTTAAATAAAAATATATTAAAAAACATTTTACATTTGAAAACAAAACATCTTGCTGCTTGAAACAAACCTGTTGGAAAAAAATCCCAAATCTTTGCCTCCACCATGCCTATACTCACATTTACTGTCATTCCCCTACATCTCTGATCCATGCCTCTTAGTAAACATTCCGATATGTTTGAGAATGGGGTGGCTTCCCTCTCCCTCCTCACAATGTAGTTGTTAAGATCTGACTGGCCAATCATCAGGCAACACCATTGTCACATGGGCCAGGGGGCATGCTGTGCAGTGTGTAATTGGCTCCAGTACTGGTTGTTGTTGATAATGAGATCTGTTGAGCCCCAAACAGTGAGGAGGAACACAGTGCCACCCTAATTTCTCCAAAACTCTACCCAAACCCAGAAGACTGTTGTTCATTGTGACAATCTTAAAGTGCTTCTAAAAGAAGCCACCATGACAGAGATATGTTAGTTCAAGAATTAAACCGATCATCTTGCACAGAGAAAACTGGCATTTGTTTTACACCATAAGAATGTTGCAAAGTTCTGGAGTACAACTGAGACTCTTTGAAGTTGGATACTATCAATCCTAGCATACTATCAATCTTACTTGGAGAAGACTGAGGTCCAGATTGAAGTTGCCTAAGCTGATTCTGCAATTGTATCAACTTCTTTTGGGGTAGAATGACCTTGGCTTTAAATGTTTCCAGGAGAAGGCCAAGGGATGTAATTGAATCACTCCAGGGACCTCATCATGAGTGACCCATTGGATTCCATACAGCAATAGATTGTCCAGGTATCCGATGATTGATGATGAGGGAAGAAGACCCACAGATGGTGAAATGACCTTTGTGAATACTCTCAGGGCTGAGGAAAGGGGCACAAATTGATAACGGTTTTCACCAAGAGCAAAGAAAAGAAAATCGCTGATAACCCGGAAAGGTGGGAATATATAAATAAGCATTCTTTATGTCAACTGATGTTAGGAAATCTCTGCAGTTAAGAGAGGCAATAAGTGACTGAGCAGATTTCATATGAAACTTTTGAGAACATAAAACAGCAGAAATGCCTCCTTGGGTGATATAGAACTGTAGGTTTATATGAAAACCTTTAAAAAACTGAGTAATGGGAATAATAACCCCTTGGTGCTACAATCCCTGAATGGCTGAAAAAATGGTCCATGTGCTGTTGATGCACAGAAGGCTGTGAAGCAATAAAACGAGGTGGAGGACAGAGGCAAAACTCCATCATGCAAACTTTTGATACTACCTCCCATAACCATGTGTTAGTTATGTGAGCTTCCCAAACCTTCATTTAGGCCATCAGATGCCCCCCCCCCATGCTGGAGTTGGTGGGGGTGGATCTTCATGCAGAAAAAGATTTCTCTGCAGGTTTAGATCTCCTGTTTTGCCAACGTCATTTAAAAGGGGTGGAAGGAGACTTGTGGGTCCAGGAACTGGAATCTAATTTGGAGGAAGGAAAAGGACAGTTTGATGCAGGATAGGAAGGTGTGGCTGTTTCAGATTTTTGCGTAGCTGGGGTACTTTTACTTTCCTTGCCTCTAATTATTTTATCCAGCAAAGAGCAGAAATTAAGATAGTCATGATAAAGCCTAGTTACACTGTTATTCTGCAGACTAGCAGATAAACCCAAAAAAAAGGAGTCCCGAAGGTGATGGTTTGGCCCCCACAGAGCAGAGGAAAAAATGATACAGAGACATAACCTAGCTAGCATCCAGCACAACATAATTTGATGAATTAACACCAGCAGCTGTTAGATCTTAACTCAGGACAGTCAGTTAAAGTCTGAGACAAAACTGCGGAGACTAGCAAAAGTTGAAGTGTAGATCCCACAAAAGCATACTGTATATGGATCAAGAAATAGCTTCCAATTTCTTGTCAGTAGGGTTCTTAAAGTAAAAGGAAGGGCTCAACAATAAAACAAGTTTAAAATGTTGCTTCCTCATTGCCCTTCATAGATTTTTGCACAAAAAACGATGTAAATACCCTTTTCTCACCTTTTTCTATGAGGTCACAGGACTGTAAAGCTCCGGCTCCTCTGTGTAAATGTATGGCTGGCACTGATGGTGCTGGATGCCAACAGGTGATGTTACTGTTTTAAGGGATTAAGGCTCCTGCACAGTTATACAGAGAAGGTGGAGTTTTGGGGACACATTAATACATAGAGAAAAATGTAAAAAGGTATTTAGATTTCAATTTATGCTAAATGTATGCAAGGCAAATTGGAATAATATTTAGTTAGTTTATTTGTAAGCCTTTCACTCTACTTTAAAGAGTGTCTTCTATAGGAATGGTCAGAGAATTGTTAAGGTGAGACACTGGTGGGTCAATTGCAGGAGGAGTAGCCCATTTCGTGACATGATCCTCAGCAAAAGGATAGAGCACCAGAAACCATTAAAGGCAATGAACTGTTTGTCTGAGTGCTTCCAATCTTCATATATAAAATCACCGAATACGAGATGATGAGATAATACCTTGGCATAACTGGATGGACTTGTGTCTTTTTTCAACCTGACTAACTATGTAACTATAACGTGTAGGGTCTTTGAAAACCGAGCCCAGACACTGTGGTAGGGGAGGTAATGGTGGAATCTTCTAATTTTAAAGTAAAAAAAGGGAAAGACTCAGCATCAGGCAGCAAGTGCTCTGGAGGATTCTTGGCAGACTCAGAAATGTTAGGCATCTCTGCAACAGAATCCGGTGAGGAATAAGATGATGAGTATTTTACACCTTTGTGATCAAGAGGAGCAACAAGTTGCACTACCTGAGTCATAAATCCTTGCATAACAGTGGAAAACACTGCGGCTGTATGTAAGGAAAATTAATGAGCACCCGGTACTAATATTTGTAAGTTATGTTAAAAAAGGTTCTGGTTAGCAACTTCCTCTGCAGCTGCAGGACGACCGCACTTCTGTTTGGTGCAAAATTTAAGTCTACAACCAAAAAATGGGTGTGTACCTTTAAGAAAAAGGAGCTACTCAGTTTATTCAGGAGCACTTGTGGACCCTGAGCCCAATGATGTAACAGGGGTTAAAAGTTAGGCTTTGTGACCAAGTGTTACTGCAGGTGGTGCTAGGATGAATAATGTTGTTTCTGCAGCAAGAAGGTTATACTGCTGTGTAGAAAAGGCTGTCAGAGGAGCATGTGGAGAAGAATACTTCACAACACATGGTGTGCATTTAGAGACAAAAAGTGCCTAACCATCCCTGTTCACAGCAGAAACCATGAGCAATCTGCAAATGGTGGCAGGTGATGTGGCAAGTGACAATCCACATCTGGTGGCAGGTGACATGGCAAGTGACGGTGGCAAGTTAAAAATCTGCATCTGGTGAGAGGCGATGGTGGCAAGTGACATGCTGCATCTGGTGATAGGATTTGTGGCAAGTGACATGCCAAGGGCTCCCACTGATTCTGCATTATGGTGAGTTGAACCACTTCATTATATATTAGAATGTAACAATAGAAACATGCGCTTTGATCACCCTAACACCATATCAACCTTGGTGCCATGATGATCGAAACACCAACACACTAGGCTTTGCCCATGAAAAATTGCTTACCACCGGTGTGCCCCCCCCCCCCTGCAAAAAGGTTGGTGATCCCTGCTATGGGCTCTAGCCCCAGATCTTTTGCAGACCTAGCAATGCACCTGTATATAATAGTGTAGTATAGAATGCTTACATTTTCACACAGACCAGAAGCTCTTGTAATCTGCTATATTCTAAGTGCCTAGCATTTTAAAAGCTCAACCAGTCTTTCTCTGAGTAATGTCCTTTTATGTGAAGAGTGTTGGCATAAGATCTGTATTAAAAACTAAAAAAGATCTGGATTTCCCAAAGCCACATTTATTAAAGGAATTAGTGCCAAATTCAATAAAGGTGCCTTCACTTTTAGCAATGGTTAAAAAAACACAACTTGGCATGAATGTAATTTAGCATAGTAAATAAGTTGAAGCACTTCAATTATCCAATGACTTGCACATGATTTGTTTTTAAAGTGAAAACAGCTCCAGCTGATTTGCTAAACTAGGTAAACATTCCATTTGTAAGTGAACAGTCACTTTGCAAATCAACAGTTGTTACTTCTCTAGTAAATTGTTACTTTTAAATAAAGGTTCATATGTAGTTTGTGCCCAAAGTTCTCAGAAAGCTATTAACTAAACTTTTACAAGCTTTAAAGAGAATATAAAAAGATGAAACAAAAACCGTTATAATTTCAGTCATTTATTAAACTACTGTTTTTTATTAACTATTATTACTTGTTTGTATACAGTACTTATTTTACAAATAGGCATTTAATACAGCATGCTTACACAATATGCTGCATAGTTTGCAGGGTAAACTAGACTTCGCTAAGAAAGCCCAGCACTACCTGCTGACTTTGTAACTGCCTTTAACTAAAATTATACACTGATAATGTAAGACAGAGTGTGTGCAATTTCAGCCTATTTATTACACAGGCTGTTCCCACTGTAGCAGTAAATCACACTGTGAAAGTGGTGCAGAGTAACCTCAATAGCACTGTTCCAAGTAGAAAATATAAAACATGCAATAGATTTACCTGTCTAAATTAAAAAGATATTTTTGTCTGAATGTAATAAAGAAAGCATATACAAGACATCGTAAGCACTCTCAAACAGGACCTTACTAACCCTCTTGTTTTATATTATATTGTAACTGTGCTGTTTCCCCTAATTTTGTAAAGTGCTGTGCAAACAGTGGGTGCTATATAAATCCTGTATTATTATAATAATTTTAAGAAGAAGAAAAGCACTATAAATTTCTTTGGTACTAAAAGGGTTTTTCTGCTCAATATTAGAAATGCAATATGGGTGGATTCTAGTGTACTATATAGCTTGCCCTGGCATTTAGACTGTCTCCATGGTTTTTAGTGCAGTAAATTTTATGTGCTGGATTATCGCCAATAAAAAAATTAACACTGGGCCATTGTTGCATTTTTCCTTTCAGTTTCACCACTTATTTATAATGCATGTTAATGTACATAAGGATATAATATTATTTCAAAACAAAGATGATAGCAATGATGGATATGGTAAACCTTTTCATTTATTATGACCATGTGATAGAACAAGCCGGAAGGGAAGCAGGATTATTTTCAGAAAATTGTTCTTAAACCCTTTTAAACAAAGTTCCTGTGAAATGTAATGCATAGCTTTTAAAGTCTGAGTGAATGATAAAGTGAGTTTAAACAGTAATATGTTTAAAACACAGAATCACTTTTTTCAGTTGAACAATTTTGCTATTCAACTAAAAGGTTTTATCATTCTAATTTTCTTTAAAAAAAAAGGCATGGTGGTTTTTAATCCACATTTAAGCAGTAGCAGATAACAGCTTGATATTGCAGCAAACAACAGTCTAATTGGATCAATATACTGTATATTGCAGTATTGTCAACAAATATGCTTGGATATTTGAACCTTAATTGCTTCTCATCTGTCAATAATCCACGATTTTTACTCTTGCAAATGTGATTTGCAAGAGTCATATAATTAGGTAAATGTAAATGTCAGCTACGCCACATGGACATTGTCACATACATGTGAGAAGGCTGTTTTTACAAAGCCATTGTCAGGGAAGATACTTTTTTTCTCATTTTTATTTTACTGTTTTTTTGCTGTAGCTTCTGGACATCTACGCTAGACACTGGCAAACCTGAGGGTAAGGAAATGTGTAATGCCCTGTACACACGATCGGACATTGATCGGACATTCCGACAACAAAATCCATGGATTTTTTCCGACGGATGTTGGCACAAACTTGTCTTGCATACACGCGGTCGCACAAAGTTGTCGGAAAATCCGATCGTTCTGAACGCGGTGACGAAAAACACGTACGTTGGGACTACAAACGGGGAAGTAGCCAATAGCTTTTGTCTCTTAATTTATTCTGAGCATGCATGGCACTTTGTGCGTCGGATTTGTGTACACACGATCGGAATTTAACCGATCGGATTTTGTTGTCAGAAAATTTTTTAGCCTGCTCTCAAACTTTGTGTATCGGAAATTCCGACGGAAAAAGTCCGATGGAGTCTACACACGATCGGAATTTCCGACAACACAATCCGATCGCACTTTTTCCGACGGAAAATCTGACCGTGTGTACAGGGCATTAGTGTACACTGAGCCAATATGTTTTACAAGCTTAGCAACAGGACGGACAGTAATATAATATATTGAGAAGGACTGCCCCGTAACTTTCATTCATTAGAAAACTAAAATGGGCTGGCAATGGGGTTGGGTCTGGACGGTGTATGGATGAAGTTTAAAAGTGCACACAGAAGGTAAGTCGTTCCTTTTCGCTCTTGGCTCGTGCCTCATGGCTCTCTCTGTTACCATCATCGTAAGCCCTGCTGATGATACCGTGTCTAGGGGAACAACTTTGATAAGTATCTTTGATGTTCTTTTGTTATATGCTTTGTAATATCTTCCTTTAATATTTTCATGTTAGCATTTTCCTATTTTCTTGGGAAATAAATAAGACATTGTTTTACTAAGCAGTGTGTTTTTTTTCATAGCCAACCTTATATTATTGCGCAATAACTATCAGAGTTTTAATAGACTATCTAACTATAGGAATAGACAAGTTAATACATATATGGAATAAATAGAGGGAATCCATAACCAACTTCGGATAATATTTAGTTTAGATTTTATTTCAACGAGCGCTTCGCAATACGAGCTATTATTTTTTAAAAATCCTGACTCGGTTTGTGAGCATTGTCTCGAAAAACTAGCAGGATGCAAGCCTCTGCAGTGTGCAGTAACTCATTTGGCCAGAGATGCGGGGGCGCCAGTGACACTCGGGCCTGCTCGGATGCACCTGGAGCCACTCGGAAACACTCTGTTCCTGAGTGTTTCCAAGCCTCTCCGAGTGTTTCCGAGTGCATCCGAGCGGCTCCAAGTGGTTTCTGAGTGTTTCTGGTGCCCCCCCCACCTCTGGCGACATGCAGTACTGCATACAATAGAAGTCACTGTGGAACGAATTATCTGAGTTTCCATTGACTTCTATGGGGAAACTTGCTTTAATATACGAGTGCTTTGGATTACAAGCATTCTTCTGGAACAAATTATGCTCGTAATCCAAGGTACCACTGTATTTGCATTTTGCATAGTTCAATATGTATTTCAGTATTGCCTACAATTATGCTTGGAAGTTTGAACCTTAACGGCTTCCTATCTGTTGATAATCCAGAAAGGTAAGAGTCAAATCATATAAAGACCATGTAAATGTTAGCTACATACATAACATGGGTAGCGTCACATGCATGTGTGAACCCTGTATTTACCTAGAGAGTCTGCCACTGCCAGAAAGCAAACTATTTTACACCCTTTTTGTGTTGTAGTTGCCAGTCTTTCACCTTGGATGGTGGCACAGCTAAGAGTAAGAAAGGCTATAGGTGTAGATTGAGCATATGGGTTGATTTACTATTGACAAATAGACTGTTCACTTTGCTAGGGAATTATCCCCAAAGCTTAGTGAAGGAGGTGAAGTTCTGCTCACTTCCACCACCCAATCATATGCAAGCAAAACTGCTGTTTTCTATTTTCCTTGCACATGATTGGCTATTCTTTGCAAAGTGAAATTTCATCACATTCACTGAGCTCTGGGCATAATTCCTTTAAAAAGTGAACTGCCATTGGACCTTTAGTGGACCAAAAATATGTTATGCAAGCTCAGCTCACCACCATTCAGATGCCTACTTCCCTCATGCTAATGTACTTGGCACCAGATATTGTTAACATGTATTTACTATAACAGATCATAGCTGCTTGGGTCATAATGGTAGCGTGCACATATGGTTGCTTGAT
Source organism: Aquarana catesbeiana (assembly GCF_042186555.1). Lineage (NCBI taxonomy): Eukaryota > Metazoa > Chordata > Amphibia > Anura > Ranidae > Aquarana > Aquarana catesbeiana. Next base: position 222,079,298 of record NC_133328.1, read on the forward strand.
GAGGCATGGAAAAGGAAGACTATTTTGCTGCCAGAGAAGGTAAATGTAACTATGGTTGGTGGGTGGGGAAGATGTGATTTGTATATATGGCTAGTGAGGGATTGAAGAAATGTATATGGCTGCTCTATGCCCCTACACACACGGGCCCTTTATATTTCTGTACAGCCAATGAACAGTCTCCACTTTCTGTTCTCAAACTGCCTTTTTCCAATAAATGCTTGAATATTAATTGGTAGCTGCCCATATGTCCATAAACAAGACTTTTTAAGTGATATCTACTGTTTGTATTCTTTACCAGGGTTCACAGTTTTGTGAGTACTGTGCACAGTCAGTTGTAACATATCAGCAGTCTCTGAAGGTCTCTTGGAAAATGGGAATAGTCACACCCAAATTATGTGTAATAAACTCACTCACCAACATCCTGGCCTATGCATACCAAAAATGAAAAAAAAAATAGTGGTGGGATGGAATTCTGAAAAAGACTCCTGGGTTTTCTTTTGGTTATCATTCATCACTAAAAACAAATGCCTATAGAAAACCTATAACCTAGAAATCTGTACATTATAGGATTGCTGTTAAGTTAACATTTATATACAGCTACAGTGCTCCTGAGGAGAAGAGATTAAAGTATAATGAAGATGAGAAAAATACAAAGTCAGGATACACACCATTTTGAAAGAGAGATCCACCAAAAAGTCAGACAGCTTCAAAGTTAAGCGTAGTTGGATGCTGAACTAACACAATGAAAGTTCATCCAAAATTTCATAACAAAACAGACCTTAAGCCCTATTGCTACAATTCTAGTTTTCTTCTAGGTTTTACTTTTCTAAGTGCATATGCAAGGCATACATAAAAAGACTTGGCTCTCTCATTAAAGCAATGTGGCCAAGGTGTTATTCATTATTGGTCATAATTACTTCCAGGAACCAAACAGGGAAGCGAGTGTCACAATAACATGAGCAAGAGGATATCCATAAAAGCTGAATCAAGGAATGCCGTTTTGGAATGTCCTTTCACACAAAATAATCAGCCAGTGGAATTTAGAGGGATGCCAGAAGAAATAGCAGAAGCAACTCTATTATGAGGCTTTCAGATCGACTTGGATAACTTACTTAATGAAAAACGAATAGTACATTTTCAAGAGTATACTATAAGACATATGTTCCCCACAGTGCAATATTAAAGAGTCACATTTCCCTGCTAAGAAACTTGAATTATTCTACACATTTTCATGAAATTACTCTTTGGCTTCTAACATCTAATCATTGAGTGTTTTTATTCCAAGGTATTTATGCAATTTCCTACCACAGGTATTAATCCAAAAGCATCTGTGGGTTTTCTAACAACCCTTGAAACTTTTATGAAATGTATTATCCTCTCATAATAGAAAGCAGTGGCAAACATGCAAAAGATTACCAGCCTACAGTCCAGAGGATAATGCTAACCCAGCAGGACAGTTCTTGTTGCCACACAGGCTGAAGTAAATTCTCACTACTGGCACAAGGCAATAGTTCTGTATCCAAACAAGATTCATGACAGCCAACAACATGGCAATTTGCTTGTCAGTTCCCCCGCTTTTAAACAGCTTTCAGTCATGTAGTCAAACAGAGCAACACAATCTATCACCATCCCTGCCATATAGACATAAATATACCAATGTACAAAGTATTGGTGGTAGGTTGAATTGATCTGTACAGTTATTTAATAGATTTTAGATCTGCATAAAACTAGCTGTAGCTGCTAGTAGCATTGCTCTGTATGAGGCCAGAATAAAGGTCTCACGAGTAACAACTGTGTAATCCTTGTGTCTTCAATTCCTAATTTTCCCACAAATTAGTCATCTACAGGATGTCTTCTTCAAACTTTTAAATATATTAGTTTTTTTTATTTTTTCTAGTTTTTTCTATTTTTATATATAATAGGTTGATTAGCTCTGAAGGATATAGACACCCCTCAAAATAATGCTGCAATCAAAAATGCTGTATATTTTTACATTGTAAGCAGTAAGATATACAAATGTGAAATGCAAAAAAGACACAAGAAAACATATTTAAATTCATTTTGGGTCTTTCTTTCCTGTATATAACCTACATAGCTATTTTATTTCATGTGGTACTTTAGTTTGCAAAAGCTCCCATTATACATCTTAACTCTATGAGACACCTTAGTCTTTCAGTAGAATTCTTTAGTAGCGTAAGCTTGCTTTTTTTTTTTTAGATTTTGCAAGCAGACTCCAAAGTCAATGCAGAACCTTATGAGATCAATATAATGCCAAAACCTAGGTGATCCTTAACACTCTTCAAAAAAAAAAAAAAGAGAAGAACTCAGTCTCTTAGGTGCCCCAGATATGACTTGCAACTCAATGGCATCAAAGAAGAATACAGCAGAAGGTAAATTAGTGAATTATGTGAATATATGTAGATACAAAACCTCAAAGCTTTGGGTGAAGCAAGAAATGTTGCATGGTTTTTGTAAAATTATCTTTTTTCATGCTCCTAGCAACCCCCCATGGGTGCAATGTATCGGTTACTAAACTATGTGATTTTACTATGAACAGTGGACGAAAGTGACAGCTGTGTATGGTGAGTGATAACCATTGTAGTACCCTCTTGGTGTGAAAATTTAGCTGACTCACAGTAGCTTAAGTGGGTCTTGGTAATTGCTGTGGGTTCAGGCGGGAGGGCTCAACAGGTCAGGCTTCTATCGCCTCCCCCTGGTTTTAGAAACTACCAGAAAATTTTAGAAGCTAATGTGTGGAGGTGGGGGGCGGTGATCTGCATATTTATGAGAATCTGACCAATCCTCGGACAGGAGGCCTTGCAAGGTGGTTGGATGGGCCACCAGGCTGAAGCTAAGGATAGAGGAGGAGAAGTTGCAGAGGAATATCCACTAACCTACCTTCTCATCCAGCAGACACCCTGCCCAGTGAGCAAAGATCTGTTCAGCAGGAGGCCTGAACAGCAGTCTATGCAAGAAGCAGGATACAAGAGACACTGTGAGTACCTCTACCTGATCACCCCAGGGCCAATAAGGGATAAGGCTTCCAGATGCTATATTCAGCAGGCTTTCATGGGACAGTGTCACAGCAAACCTAAATCCCTTGCTCTGGGACATTTCTCAAGACAGCCAGGTGGGCTGGTATTTTCTACTGAGGGGACCCAGAGCTCCTACCTACAGTTAACACCTTGCTATTTCTACTAAGGGGACATAGAGCTCCCGCCAGAAGATATTTGCTACTGATCCATTAACCTCCCTGGCGGTATGATTATGTCAGATTTTTGATGCTCAAAGCAGTACAATGTTTCGCATGGAAATTTGGCGTTTTATATTGTAGGCATGTAATTCTTAGTAATTACTCACTTAAATCTGTCCAAACAAGAGTCTAGTAGACATCCCGGGTATGATAAAGTTTGAAACACGAAATCAGAAATTATAAAAAAATAAATATAAATAATTATAACAAATAATAATATAATAATAATAACATTTATTCAATAATGTAATCAAATCAAAAACACTGAAATTTGCTCAGTTGCTGAATTGTCGCTGTCGTCACTTTCAGTGTTTGATAACTAATATCCCCACAAATCACTATCACTCATTTCTGCAAGTGATTCTAATTTATTATCGCTGTTTTCTAGCTGGTCTAAAGCCCCATACACACTATGAGATTTTCTGCTGATTTTTGTCTTCAGATCTACCAAAACCATGTAGTGCAAGGGCCTGCCGATTGCATACAAATTGAAACTTCTAAGGTTTGACCTTATATTATATGGTTTTGGTAAATCTGAATGAAAAAATCAGCAGAAAATCTGATAGTGTGTATGGGGCTTAAAACCACTTTTGACGTAAAGGGGCACTTTTTAGTTGCTATGGACAATCTCAAGTTTCCAGGCAGAAAGAACAGTATATATAATATAAAAGTGCATGCAGGGCACTGGACAAAGCATTAAGGACAAAAAGGAGGTGAAATAATTTGATACAGTAATATAATCTATAAGATTACAGTGTACTGTATGTGTTTTGTGTTTTTCACTTTTTGAATTTGGCACCGGGCTCCATCCCCGTGCATCGCAACGCTCTCAGGGAACAGAGCTCGGCACTGTGATAGATTGAGCGGAGACATGGTTCGCACATACAGTGGGGAGACATTGCAGGATACTGGGGATAAGGTAAGTAAGCTGTACATGGATCCTGCGATGCAATTACGACTGTGGCTCGGGGTTACCGCTTTTGGTAATGAAAATTTACTCCGAGCCACACTTGGGAATAACGCCAGGGAGGTTAAGGACTGACATTATTCTGAAGATGGTACAGTCCAGGATCCATTTTTGCTGCAAATTTTATATAGAAAAGTTGTCCTCCAAGTTGTTGCTGAACTCAGTTTTGGACATCCCATAACCCCTCATCCCTTTCCGAGTTATATTCCCTTAAAACGTAAAAACAAGCCCAAGGACTGATTTCTGTGTCTGGATGCAAGTTGAAAAATGTGTGTTGCCTGGCTGTGCATGATTAGAGGGACCCAAAATCCAGCGGCCCTCCAGGGGGTAGTTTGGTTTAATGCCAATCCCTTGCGTGTCATTTGTTTTTCGGTATTGCTTTTGGTGGTGAGTTTCTCAGAAATTGCCCGGTTCACCCATTACCTAGCTACATCCTTTAAAGAAACTTACAAAAGAAACATTTTTATTAAAGATTAACAATAGATAATAAAGTTACTGAAATGAGTGCCCCCTAAGCTGGAACCCGATGCTAGGTTTATCTAAAGGAAAGAAGCGATGTAGAGAGCTGCACGCCTCTGAGGAAGCTACAGCAAAACATGTTAGGATGTGTGTAGTGCCGTTTTACTGGGTTCTTTTCCATGCTCCCCTTCATCACTATGGAAAAATTTATATACAAAATATTTGGTTGTTGCATTGCTTTGATCAGTGTCTATATATTCTTAGACCAAGTCAATCTAGTATACAATGAGGGTTATTTACTAAACATGGAGTGTGCAATATTTGGTGCAGCTCTGCATAGAAACCAATCAGCTTACAGGTTTTATTGCCAAAGCTTAATTGGACAAGCTGAAGTTTGAAGCTGATTGGATACCATGTACAGCTGCACCAGATTCTGAGTGCACCAGTTTTAGTAAATCTCCCCCATTGTTTTACATGATTAATTACCCGTAAGTTTTTTCAGCAAGTGTTTTCCCATATTTTTTTTTATTCTCTAGGAGTGCTTCAGCTCTTCTCCTGTTTATAGCAATGTAAGGCCTCTGAGATCTTTGTCAACTAATAAAAAATATAATTGATAAAGTCACATATTTACTAAGCATTTGACAAGATTTTATATAGAACATGCAATGGTGATTTGTTTCCCCAAATTTGAACATGCATAAACTTAGACACCAAAGCAACAGTCTTTAAGTCAATTGATGTAACTTTACAGCCTAAAGAATATTCACAAGCATTCAGAAAAAAGGCATAGTAGAGCAGCTTTTGTGTAATGAAATTTCGTGCTGTGGATCCTACATAAATATTTATAGTTTTAGTTAGCTCATTACATGTCATGCAGTCCACATAGATTTTCATTAGCTCAGGGTCCAGAGTGGGACATCATTATTTCACATTAACAAAATAATCTTATTTACATTGGTCTGTGTAGGGAAAATATAATCATTTAAAATCCTATTAGTAAATTCACTTCGCTGGACCTTTCATATGGGTTCACATTTGCATTCAAAAATATGTGCACCAAGGACAACGAATACTTACAAACGTATAGATAATTGAAGATAATTAGTACAAACCATTAATACAATATAACTCCACCAATAAAGCATTGTATTATCATATGAAGTTTAAATTGTCTTTAAATGTTTATAGTATGTGAATAATAACCCTTAAAGAAAGGCAACAAGCCTGGCAGAGATCTATCACATTGGATAAATGTTAAAAAGGGAGAAAGAGAAAAAAAACTGAAACAAGTGATTATACAATTTAAAAAACCTTTGGAGATTAATTTGTGCCTAAAATGCTAAAGTATAGTTTAAACTTACAGAAGAAGTAATAATAATATAATACAGAGTAAGAATTCCAAGACGTTATGTTCCACTGGCAAGTGTAAATATAGCATACCTTCCATAGTAGCACAGCCAATAGCAAAAATATAAGGATTCCAAACAGTAAGCTAATAGCAATGATCCAGCCGACCACGTAACCACGTGGCTCGAGATTATGTAAGGCCTCAAAAATCACCTGGAAAGAAATTGCATTATGTTATACAAATTGATTAAGTTACAGCTTATCTGTGATCAAAATGAAAAAAAAAATGTGTTCAGTTCTACATTGTATTTCAATTATTTGATGCCTACAACTATCAATTTGAATAATCATGATGTTTGTAAATTCCCTTTGTGAAGATCTCCACACATTTACTTTCTTGAATTCTGTGACACATATTCACTGTGCCCTGTGAGTGGACACTGCTGTGTCATACATATGACAGAGCTTGCTTTCTGAATTACAGAAGTGCTGATGGGAGGGGTTTCAGAAGGCGGAGTCAGTGCAAGAATCACTGCTTGCAGACAGCAAGGTACCGTGGGATATATAGTTCGGAGAAATTGAAAGTAAATAGCAGAGGAAAAGCTACAAAGACTGTCAGCGTTCACAACAAGAAAGAGATTTTTTAAGTAAGATTATATTGGATTGCCAAAAAGAACTATTGTTTGTATTGCTATTATAATGCTGCTGTTCCAAAAGAAAAGCTGTGACTATAGAGCTCATTTAACAATAATTATTAACTTCAAGGTAGGTGTTAACAATATCATTTGAATATATGTACTGGGGTAAAAAAAATCCAGCTGAAAAGAAATGTTTAACTCATTCTTCAAGGACAAAATAAAAAGATATAGATACTACAGGTGGTAAAGGGATAAAGAGGTGGGGCTCTAGTTGAGGGATAATACAAAAAGACTAAATGGAAGGAATACCGTGAATTGCATTCCAAGGGATAAAAGGTTTCAGAGTTTTTATAGTTCTAGAGCTGGAAATGTACTATACATACTGTATGCCAGCATATGTAGTGTCTTTTATAGTTCAAACAGGATACTGAATTTTATTTTTCAATGTGTTCAAAAACTTTCATCCATATAATCCCAGCTTTGGGGAAATAATGTATAGTTAACTGACATTCCATGAATATTATTGGAGTGCATGGAAATTCTGTGTTTGTAGAAATATGTGAATATTATAAAAAATAACTTATATTTTCTATATTTTAAATAACATATTCCACTATCATTAGTATATTTTCTTACAATTTCTTACGTTGCACACGACATCTGCTTCATACTACTATACCTCACAGGCAATAGAAAAGTGATACAAAACAAATTATATAACTTTATTCCATATTTGTCCCCCTGATTTTAGACCCTGACATTTGGTTGGTTTACTAAAGGCAAATAGACTGTGCACTTTTGCAAGTGCAGTTGCTCCAGAGCTTACTAAATGAGGTGAAGCGTCACTTTTCAAAGAATACCCAATCACATGCAAGAAAAAAAAAAACATTTATGCACCTACCTATTCTATTTTTCTAACTACATTTCACATTACAGATATAGCATTTATAAAAGTCCCTTCAACCATACATTTTCTAAAAACTACCATTACAGCTGCATAAATCTTTATCAAAGTGTTTTTTTTTTAAACAAAACCCCAATAATTGTCTTGGTGCACACCAATAATACATGATCCAAAAAGTGAATGTTAAAATTAAAACTGCGCTGAGGTTAATCAAAAACAAAAGTATATAAATCTAATAATGTGTTTTTTGTGAAAAAGCAAAAATTGTAGGTACACAAAACTCCAAATAGGCAACTTACATACCCTTACAACTTTATATATTTAGAATTATAGTAAAATGTTGACCCTAAAATTATTCCTTTAATTGGTACTGTGTGTGTGGATATCTGTGTGTAGTGTAATAGGGGTATGTGCGCCATAACTGTTTTTACATTTTTTGTATTCAGCAAATTTGTCTTTACTTTTATTTTATTTATTTAAAATTATTACTGCTAACCCCCTTTACATCAGAGTCCCTTCCTATCCCCCTTCAGTTCAGAGTATCCCCTTCACATTCGAGTACCCCCCTTTTACATCAGAGTCCTCCATTTACATACATAGTTACATAGTTGGTGAGGTTGAAAAAAGACACAAGTCCATCAAGTCCAACCTATGTGTGTAAATTTTATGTCAGTATTACATTGTATATTCCTGTATGTTGTGGTCGTTCAGGTACTTATCTAATAATTTCTTGAAACTATCGATGCTCCCTGCTGAAACCACCACCTGTGGAAGGGAATTCAACATCCTTGCTGCTCTTACAGTAAAGAGCCCTCTACGCAGTTTAGGTTAAACCTCTTCTCTTCTAATTTTAATGAGTAGCCACATGTCTTGTCCGCGGAAAAGTTTTATCCCTATTGTGGGGTCACCAGTATGGTGTTTGTAAATTGAAATCATTTCCCCTCTCAAGCGTCTCTTCTTCAGAGAGAATAAGTTCAGTGCTCATAACCTTTCTTCATAACTAATATCCTCCAGTCCCTTTATTCCTTTTGTCGCCCTTCGCTGTACTCGCTCCATTTCCAGCACATCCTTCCTGAGGACTAGTGCTCAGAACTGGACAGCATACTCCAGGTGAGGCCGGACCAGAGTCTTGTAGAGTGGGAGAATTATCGCTTTATCTCTTGAGTTAATCGCTTTTTTAATGCATGCCAATTTTCTGTTTGGTTTGTTTGCAGCAGCTTGGCATTGCATGTCATTGCTGAGCCTATCATCTACTAGGACCCCCAGGTCATTTTCCATCCTTGATTCCCCCAGTGCTTCTCCCCCCAGTGAGTAGATTGCATTCATAGTTTTGCCACCCAAATGCATTATTTTTCATTTTTCCACATTAAATCTTATTTGCCATGTAGTTGCCCTTCCCCATTCATTTTTTCAGATCTACTTGCAAGGTTTCCACATCCTGCGGAGAAGTTATTGCTCTGCTTAGCTTAGTATTGTCCGCAAATACAGAGATTGAGCTGTTCACCCCCTCCTCCTGGTCGTTTATGTATAAATTAAATAGGATTGGTCCCAGGACAGAACCCTGGGGGACCCCACTTTCCACCCCTGACCATTCTGAGTGCTCCCCATTTATCACTACCCTCTGAACTCACCCTTGTAGCCAGTTTTCAATCCATGTACTCAACCTATGGTCCATGCCAACGGACCTTACTTTGTACAGTAAATGTTTATGGGGAACTGTGTCAAATGCTTTTGCAAAATCCAGATACACCATGTCTATGGGCCTTCCTTTAGCTAGATGGCATCTCACCTCCTCATACAAGGTTATTAGATTGGTTTGGCAAGAACGATTCTTCATGAATGCATGCTGATTACTGCTAATAATACAGTTTTCATTACTAAAATCTTGTATATAGTCCCTTATCATCCCCTCCAAAAGCTTGCATACTATTGATGTCAGGCTAACTGGTCTGTAATTCCCAGGGATGTATTTTGGCTTTTTTAAATATTGGTGTTACATTGGCTTTTCTCCAATCAGCTGGTACCATTCCAGTCAGTAGACTGTCAGTAACAATTAGGAACAATGGTCTGGCAATTACTTGACTGAGTTCCCTAAGGACCCTCAGGTGCAAGCCATCTGGTCCCAGTGACTTATTGATGTTAAGTTTTTCAAGTCTTTTTCTAATTCTGTCCTCTGTTAGCCATGAGGGTGCTTCCTGTGATGTGTCATGAGGATAAACACTGCAGTTTTGGTTACTGAAGCCCCATGATTCCCTCTTGAAGACTGAGGAGAAGAATAAATTCAATACCTTTGCCATCTCACCATCCTTTGTAACCAACTTCCCTTCCTCATTCTTTATGGGGCCAATATGGTCTGTCCTCCCTCTTTTACTGTTTAGATACCTAAAGAATTTCTTGGGTTTTTTTTGCTCTCCTCCGTTATGTGTCTTTCGTGTTCTATCTTAGCCGCTCTAATTGCACCCTTACATTTCTTGTTGCATTCGTTGTAAAGTATGAATGCTGATGATGATCCCTCAGCCTTGTATTTTTTGAAGGCCTTCTCCTTTGCTTTTATATGCATTTTTACATTGGAGTTAAGCCATCCAGGACTTCTGTTCACTCTTTTAAATTTATTTTCCAGTAGGATGCACTGGCTAATGCCCCTATTTAATATGCTCTTAAAACAAACCCATCTCTCCTCCGTGTTCTTTGTTCCTAAGATTTTATCCCCATTTATATCTTCTAGCAAGGTTCGTAGTTTATTATTTCTTATTGTGTTTCTTATTTGTGTGATTTATACTGAAGCTAATTGACCTGTGATCGCCGTTTCCTAAATTGCCCCTTATTTCCACATCCGTGATCAGGTCTGTATTTTTGGTAATCAGTAGGTCTAGTAACGCTTTGTTTCTAGTTGGTGTGTCTACCATTTGACCCATGAAATTGTCCTGCAAGACGTTTAGTCTTTGCCGCTAACCCAATGCGATATAGGGAATACCCTTGAATGGTTGCCAGCCAATCATGAGAGCTGTTGAACCAAGTCTCTGAAATTCCCACAAAATCTAAATCCTCCTTGTACAACAAAATCTCTAGTTCTCCCATCTTGTCCACCAGGCTCCTGACATTGGTGAACATGCCACGTAGTTTAGACTGGTCGCATACTGTCTTCTCATTAGGTGTTCCGAGGTTGCAAATAGGGCTTGTTACTATACTTACCTCGGGTTTATGTGCTTTAGTTAACCTACCACTAATGCCCCCAATACTACCCTCTGAAATATGTTCTGCACTGACTATCTCTACCTCTAGAGCCCCCCCCCCCCGTTGCCTAGTTTAAAAGCCCCTCTAACTTTTCGACCATCTTCACTCCCAGAAGATCTGCACCCTCCACATTTAGGTGCAGTCCGTCCCTTCTATACAACTGGTGACCAACTCAGAAGTCGGCCCAGTTCTCCAGGAACCCAAACCTCTCCTTACTACACCAGCTCCTCAGCCACTTGTTTACTTCCCTAATCTCCCTCTGCCTTTCTGGTGTGGCTCAAGGTACCTGTATTTCTGAGAATACTACTTTGGAGGTCCTTTTCCTCAATTTAGCTCCTAAGTCCCTAAAATCATTCTTTAGGACACTCCATCTGCCTTTGACTTTGTCATTGGTGCCAACGTGCACCATGACAGCTGGGTCTTCCCCAGCCCCTCCCAGTAATCTGTCCACCAGATCAGTGATGTGCATATCAATAGTCTCCCCTTCACATCACAGACCCCCCACACACACACATCACAGACCCTGTTTCTATCACAGATCTCCCTTCACATTACAGCCCTCCCTTCACCCCACAGCCCCCTTCACATCACAGCTGCCCCTTCACATCAGTCATCTAACTAAGTAATTTGATCTTAATTAATTGGCTCTCTAAACCAGTTTTTCTCAATTCCACTCCTCAAGGCGCCCCAACAGGTCATGTTTTCAGGCTTTCTATTATTTTGCCCAGGTGATTTGATTAGTTTCACTGCCTTAGTAATTACTACAGCCATTTAATCCTATAAACATGACCTGTTGGGGCGCCTTGAGGACAGGAGTTGAGAAACACTGCTCTAAACAAAAGTTTTTTTTCACCAAATGAATCACATTTATCCTGGTATATATAAATAGGCATAGAGCTCCATTTGCTTGTTGAAAATAGCAGATATGAAATGTTTAAAAATGCAATAGTTACCTGACTAGAAATGAAAAAAATGCCTTCCATTTAATGCTTCTTTCTTACAATAAACATCACAGATATAAAAGCTAATACTTTAATAATTGCTAAGAGCTATTTGCTAATTCAGAAAAACATTCAGAATTTGACTTTCTAAAAGATCCTTTAATATGTCATTGACTTTGTATCCTGCTTCATTTTAGACCGTATATCTAATCTTGATTTCTGTGAACATTTTTTATAGCGAAAACATATTACCCAGCAAAAAGAAGAAGACCATAAAGGCTAGGTGATGCAAATATTTTGGGGCAGTTTCAGGTATACGTTAACTTTTAAACTTTTGTTATCCACTTGCCGACCCACCACAGTACATAGTACCTGCATGTGCCACCCTGCCACAGTACGTCACTTACATGTCTGGACACAGCAGATTGCAGATCTTGGTACTCGGGGCCCGGTGATCACATGATCACAATGTCAACAAAGCTGTTATGAATTAATTAATTCATAACAGCTGTGTTTCCTATGCTGTGATTGGCCCAAAGCTATCACATTGTTCCTGTGCCATTCACAGCACCCTGTACCATGTGATTAGCTGTAGCCAACACAGATCACTAGTGATCTCAGTGGTCATGAATGGTTAACCCATTCATGACAGTTGAAAACTTTGCTCTTAAAATGACCTTCATTGTAACAGCAAACAAAGTGTACAAAAAAAAGAAAAAATCACAAATCACCCCCTTCCAGAGTAGTACAAACTAAACTACTCTGATGAAAATATGTAAAAAATGAAAAACAGTTTACAAAAATTAAATAATTGTTTAAAATATTGTATAAACAATGATTACATTTTTTTTAACATACTGTTGCTAGTCATCATCGTAGTACTGCACGGGTGACAGTAAGTAAAAATGTGGGAAAAACTTTTGAAAAAAACTAATTTTATTCAATGTGTTAATTTAAAAAAAAAATGTGACAAAATATTACAACTTCAAAAAACTTGCCATGCCTCTTACTAAATACCTTAGACCAGGGATCCTCAAACTACGGCCCTCCAGCTGTTGCAGAACTACACATCCCATGAGGCATTGTAAAACTCTGACATTCACAGACATGACTAGGCATGATGGGAATTGTAGTTCCTGAACACCTGGAGGGCCGCAGTTTGAAGACCTCTGCCTTAGACTGTTTACTTTCCAAAAAGGGGTAGTTTGGAGGGAATTTTCCTAGCATTTTAGGGCCTCAAGTATTGAGACAGGCCGTCAGCACATCAGAATGAATCAATTTATAAATATATATACCATAGTTTGTAGATGCTTTCACACAAACTAATTAATATACACTTATTGAGATTTTTTTTTTACCAAAGACATGTATCAGAATAAATTTTGGCCTAAATTTATGAAACTTGATATAACTGGATATGTTTTATAACAGAAAGTAAAAAATATTGGGGGGGGGTTACAATTTGCAGCCTTTCTTTGTTTATATAGCAAAATAAAAATAAAAATTGTGGTGATCAAAAATACCACACAAAGTAAGCTCTATGTGTGTGAAAAACCTTATAAAATTGTAATTTGTGTATAGTATTGTATGGCTACACAACTGACAGTTAAAGAGTAACTTCACTTTTGTTGAGATTCCTACCTTTTGTTATTCTGAAATAGCCGTTTATTTGTCTGTGTCCATGTGTGTGAATCTGTATGGGAGTGGTTTTCTAATTATCAATAATCTGCTGCACCTGCAGGGCTCTAATGAGGAAAGCTGCAGGGTCTGCATCCCTTTGTACACGATTTCCCTTTGAGAGTATCTCACCAAAAATGCCATTTTTCTTGCAGGGGATGCTCAAAATCTGACTTGCATCTTAGTGTAGACTTCTGGGAAAATCAGTAAGCCAATCACACAAGCAGGAAATTACATTTCTGTGGGACGTACTGTATACCATCTGTGTACAGAACTCCACCAGGTAGCCATATTGCATTTTACAGAAAATGACAGTACTGCAGATTGAAAAGGAAAGGTAATTTTTAATAACATTCAATTATAATTTGACTTGTATCATAATTGTATAGGCTATACTATTTCTTTTTTATTTGCTAATTTTTTCCCCACAAAAGTAGAGTTACTCATTAACTACTTCCCGCCTGCCGTATAGTGAAATGATTGATGGGCGAGAGCACTCTTGTTCAGGGCATGACGATATCATGTCACGCCCTGATGATCAGCGCAGCCTCATTATTGCCCATCAGTGATGCCTGTCAGTGCCTATCAGTGATGCCTGTCAGTGCCTCCTCATCAGTGCTGCTTACCAGTACCCATCAGTGCCAACTATCATTGCCGCCTATCCATGCCACCTATGAGTGCACATAAGTGCTGCCCATCAGTGACACCTATCAGTGCCCATCAATGCTGCATATTAGTGCCTCCCCATCAGTGCCCATCAGTGCAGCCTCATCAGTTCCCATCAGTGCAGCCTATCAGTGGCCGTCAGTGCAGTCAATCAGTGGCCGTCAGTGCAGCCAATCAGTGGCCATCAGTGAAGCCAATCAGTGGCCATCAGTGAAGCCTATCAGTGGCCATCAGTGCAGCCTCATCAGCGCACATCAGTGAAGGTGAAAAATTACATATTTACAACATTTTATAACAGAAACAAAGATAAAACTTTTTTTTTCAAAATTTTCTGCATTTTTCATTTGTTTAGCAAAAAATAAAAAACCCAGTGGTGATTAAATACCACCAAAAGAAAGCTCTATGTGCCTTAAAAAAAAATTGTCTGGTTACAGTGTTGCATGACCACGCAATTGTCATTTAAAATGCGACAGCCCTGAAAGCTGAAAATTGGCCTGGGCAGAAAGAGGGTGAAAATGCCCTGTAGGCAAGTGGTTAAAGTAGTGCACTTCTCAATAGCAAAAATTGACCTGGTCATGAACTTTCCAGAGCTCAAGTAGTTAAAACTCAATCCCTTGGTGCATTTATTAAAACAATAAGCTGCAGGTTTTCTAAACTTTACAGATCTGAATTGTGAGTGAAAAGAAAACCCAATTCACTGCAAAGTAGCTGTTTTGTGTGCTCCTTCAGTCTACCTGTGCCAAAAACATGGAGCAGCACGCCAAACACAGCGTCAAGGGAAAACGTATAATAATGTTGACCTTTTCTTAAAAAAACATATTTTAGTTTCGCATTGCTGAGGGGGTGGTAAGCAGAAAGGAGCCATTACAAAAATGTACCTCCTAGATCCCTTGCCAAGTAAAAAGTCAATCCAGAGCCGCATTTGTTCTTGCGGTTGCAGTCGATAACCTGCATTAATACTGAGTGCTGCAAAAGGATTCGGCTGGTGATTACAAAATTAACTCTTTTTTATCTGTATAATGTATCACTACTAGAGAACATTTTTATGTTTTATATTATTTTTTCAATCTAGGCTGTAGACATGCTAACTTCGTGATTGGTTTTAAAAATTAATTTGTTACAAAGTGATGTATTTATAAAAAAAAAGAAAAAGAAAAAAAAGAAAACCTACATAGCTGTTTGTCCATCATAACTGCATGTAAATTAGTTCTTTGTTAATGGGGCAAAATTGAATGTTCTCAGGCTGTATTCTTTGCAGACTGAGAATGTGTGAATGAAGAAAATACAGCATTAAGGCCACTAAATGTTGTTGATTATCATAGGAAATTATTATGCTCCTTAGTTCTATTTGGAGACCATTACACAATATTTTCTGCATTCACACATTCAAACCGCTGTATATATTGCCTGACAATATTTTATTTTGCCCATTCATAAAGAACAAATTTACAGGCAATTTCAATGTACAAGCTACGTAATTTTTTAATAAGTACACAGCAATGTGTTATGTTAAGATGAGGATAACCTACTTACCTCTTCAGTTAAAAATTTGACTTTCTGTATGTTTATCACCAAGCTTAAGTATTTAATATGGCAGAGCTATGACCACTGTAATACTTGCCCTGGTACTGCTGGCAAAAAAAACTCTTTAGGCTGTGTTCACACCAGTACACATTGGATGCGATGTGTACCGCATCCAATTCGCATGTCAGGAGATTGTGACCGGCTCTCTATGGAACCGGTTCACACATCTTCGGAACGGCTCCGCTGCGAATTGCACAGGAGTCCTGTGCATCTTCTGGTCCGTTTCAGGTCCGAATTCAGCCAAAAATTCGGGCTAAAATCGGACCTGAAACAGTGAATGGAGATGCACCGGACCCCCTGCTGTGAGCCGCTCCGTTCCTCAGTGTAAACCCAGCCTAAAGGGTGTACTTGGAGTCATGTAATATAGATCAGTTATAACAGTGTGGCTGGGCAAGTTAAAAACAAAGTGCCTCCATTTGCTCTGCCTATTAAAGCATAGGGCAAAATGGTTATTATTAATAGGGTTAATTTTATTAGCCCATTAAAGTCAAGTATTTATATGTCCATGTTTAGAGATATAATAATAGTAAATTAGGTATTATTTGACAAATTGTAACAGCTAAATATCAAAGACAGATTTGCAATACCTGGACATTTGGATCCAATCTACCAGTGAAACAACAGAGCAAAAGCTAATATTTTATTCACTGGGCAAACAGTTCTGTACCAGGCATTTGTTGAACTAGTAAATTGGTACTTTTTAGGCCCGGTTCACAATGATGCAAGTTCATGACGAATGTGATGTGTCAAAAACACTTTAAATTCGCATGTCATCCCTAAAGTCATTGTTTTCAATGATGGTTGTTCACATACATGCATTGCGATTCCTCTACGAATGCGATGCGATTAAAAAAGGGTCTTGTGCGAGTTTACTGTGTTGCGTTGCGAATTTAGTCTCCATAGACATCAATGTAAATCGTTCTTGAATCGCATTGAGGGTTCACATATGTGCGAATTCCACCACACTACTCTCCACAAAAACCAAGTACACAGGAAGTTAATACCTTTTTTTTTTTTTTACATTGTGATTCCATTGGCTAGAATATCAATCGCAGCTATGTCCAACTCCTGAAATTCACGGTAAAATTGCGGTAAATTCGCGGTAAATTTGCTGTAAATTCACACCTCACAAAGGACAAAAAAAGTATCAGTGTGAACCGGGCCTTAATTCCTTACTGGGCCTCAGTAACTCAGTTCCCTTAATAAGTATGACAGGGGAATCCCTAATTCACAATTAAAATCTTCTTACAGAACATTAGCTTGATCCAGTGAGAATCCCAAGTCAGGCAAATCATTCATCAATAATTATATATGCTATACTCTATATCAGTCAGAAAAGAAAATGCAAAGCAAATACTAATGCCGCGTACACATGAGCGGACTTTATGGCAGATTTTGTCCTGCGGACTTTTCGACGGAGTTTATGACGGACTTTCCGAATGTATGGACTTGCCTACACACGATCAACCAAAGTCCGACAGATTCGTACGTGATGAAGTACGACCGGACTAAAACAAGAAAGTTCATAGCCAGTAGCCAATAGCTGCCCTAGCGTCGGTTTTTGTCCGTCGGACTAGCATACAGACGAGCGGACTTTTCGACCGGACTCGAGTCCGTCGAAAAGATTTGAAACATGTTTCATTTCTAGGTCCGTCAAACTTTTGGGGAAAAAATGTCAGCTGGAGCCCACACACGATCAAATTGTCCGAGGGACTCCGGTGCGCCGAACCAAGTATGCTGTAAAGTCCGGTCGTGTGTACGCGGCATTAGGAGCACTGTTATACTAATATTGCTTATTACTGTCAATTGACTGGAATCAAGGAAGTTTGTTCAGGGTAGAGGTTTTAGAGTACTAATTGTTTTCTACTAATGACCATACAAATAAGGAACCTTTGTGATTTTTCAGAATTAACATCCCAGTTGTCAAAATGCTGTAATAGTTCATAAGAACCACAGTCCTGATAGCAGGTTTTCACAAGGGCCCCAATCTCCCCCTAAACAGTCAAATGAAGGCAGTTATATTTTAGGAATTTTGTATATTGGACATATTTAACAAGATAACTTACTGTTGCATGTTGTGAGTTCCCATGTGGTACTTCTATTGTCTGTAACCTTGAATCAGCTCCTATTCTCACTGTGGCTCTTGTTACAAACTGGATTACTGATGAACTATCCTGTGGAACACATAATATAACATTTTCAAGGAGAGAAAAAAAAAGAACAGTCTGTAGTATCCCCTGGTACACTATGTCCTTAGATTGCTTTAAATATATGTAATCTCTGATTCTGCATAGTTAGATTTCTCAAAGTGGCGTGAATCCTCTGGTTTATTGCATTTATTAATGTATTTTGCTCTAGAGTAGTGGTCTTCAGGCCTTGACTGTGAGACATGTAATCCAAGCTGTTCATAACTGCATTTTTCTATTTTTGTTTGGTTTATTGACCCTTTCTTAAGTTGGAGTGTTCCTATTTCAAATTTAGTGTTGCAGCAGGGCTATAGTCAGCCTGAGCTCTGATTGTTTTTGTTTCTGTATTTGCTAGGTTTAGCCTATATCCAGACCATTGCTTGCTTCTGCCTGTTGCCGGAGAGTAAGAAGAAATAATATTACTAAGTTATGAATAATCAAAGGTATAATACCATTGGTGCATGCTCGAGGAGGACTGAAACAGTCAGTCTTTGGTTCACACTAGTGCGAATTGTATGCGGGGAATTCGCATGACAGGAGATTGTGACCGGCTCTCTATGGAGCCGGTTCACATATCTCTGGGGCGGCTGTGGAGCCGATTGCACAGGGGTCCTGTGCATCTTTGGCTCTGTTTCAAAAAGATTTGTCCCTGACACGGAGAACAGGGACTCACCGGACCCCTGCTGTGAGCCAAATGCGGCTTAGATGTTAACCCAGCCTTAGGGTGACCTCCTTAGTCTGTCTTCCTGGTATTGTCACTATAGGAGCTTGTGCTTGAGGTGTTTTGTCTCCCATGCTTGTTACCTGGGGTGAGTGCTGCTTAGAAAAAGGCGTAAGCCTGGGCCTGAGGAAACAGAAGTTGGCCTGTGTCCTGGATTTTTGTTGTCCTGTTGGATAGTATATCTGAGGAAGCTGAGCAAGAAGATTACTTGGGTGCAGCACTGAGCCTTGGTAGTATTGCAGAGGAGAGAGGGTGATCTTGCAGCCCAGCTTTGATGATGAAAACCTGAACTGTCAGTCAGATCCAGCCAGAGCAGTGAACTGTGTGAAGTATCCCTGCTCCTTTGCATTTTAACTTTAGAGTATTACACAATGTGAGTGAGATTTTAATAAACATTTAGGGCTTAGGATATACTGACAAAAAATGTTGGCTCACTATAGCTCTAGGAGGAGTGAGTATGGGCTATAATCAGTAGGAGAACAACTGTGTGTCTCTGAGAGTCTCTGATGGATAGTCTTTGGGATGAACTGCGGGCTGTAGATTGCTGCAAGCTCAGGAAAGAGCTAGAAGAAATCTCTGCAGATACAAAAGTCAAGTGAGAGAGCAGTGCCATCTGAGTGCAGTAATTCAAGTAGTTTAATTGCAGTAAAGAATATACACACTCACAGAGTAAAATAGAGAAGGTCAGCGAAGGTCAGGTCAGGTCTGAGGAAGGAGCACGCATGCTCCGAACGCGCGCACCACCTGGCTCCACCTGACATCCGGTAGTGACATTGGTGGCTTCCTTTTGAGTGTACCCATGGACTAGGAAGTGGTGGGAGCCACCAGCACAGCCGTGACCAGAGTGACACCCCCACACGCTGCAGCATGTCCTTGCATCAGAGCGGATGAACCCTGTATTGCATAGGTCTCAAACTGGTGGGCCTGCAGCTGTTGCAGAACTACAAGTTCCATCATGCCTCTGCCTGTGGGATTTATGCTTGTAACTGTCAGCCTTGCAATGCCTCATGGGAATTGTAGTTCTGCAACAGCTGGAGGGCCACCATTTTGAGACCCCTGCTGTATTGTGTCCACACAACGCTGACCTTCTCTATGAGTGTGTATATTCTTTACTGCCAATAAACTAATGGAATTATTGCACTCAGGTGGCGCTGCTCTCTCTCCTTGGCTTCTATAAGATATACTGAGTGCTAAGTTCTTTTTCTTTTCCTGAGTTACAATTCTGAATATTTCCTCGTGCTGGCTGTTTTGGAAGGGGGAAGTTGGAATCCACCATTATAGCCCATTGTGGCTGTTTAAAGGGATCCTGCCTTTTGGACCTTTTATAATCTTAAGGTCCACCTAACAAGGTGAGAGTCTGTCCATTAGAGTTTATGGTGGTGAACAATACACACACTTGGTTCACCTGTGTTTTTTTTCTCAGGTCTCCTTTGGATGATTTCAATAATTGTCACTATAATAATTCATTACGACAAGCACTGTTCTTTTTAGTTGGAGTTGTGTATCAATTTTCGTTAGCACATTTGTTATAACTGTTTACTACTGGTCTCACTGTTTTGGCACATTTATTAATATTTTTTAGTGTGCACAGTTTTTTTTTTTTGTCATCTTAGCAAAGTTTATTAGGACTTTGTAGACTGCAGCTTTATAGTTTATAGTTTAAAATTGGGGTGAGCGCAAGATTTTTGGTTGTATTTATCTGTACAAAAAAGCTTTGTTAGCCTAGCTGGAAAAACATTTTCTAAAAAGAATTCTTGCCCCAAATTCGATTCATGCAACCAGTATAAACCCCACCTAAGTTACATAGTGGTCAATGCATGGAATATGTAGTGTCTTCTTTATCTATTATCATTACTATAACTTCACAGTATAAATCATTGCAATAGAAAACATGCAGTGCTTTTCCCTAACAGAGAAGCAAAGTAGTATTAGCATCAGGACTACTAAACACTGCTCCGATTCTGGTACTGGTACTAAGAGTGGAGCTGAGATGAAGAAATAGGAGGTAGGGTTTACATGGGGCATTTTTTTTATTAGTTCAGGCCAAAGCTCATCTCCATCTTTATCAAGCTGTTTTAATAGGGATGAGGGTGGGTCTTATGCTGATTATTGCAGACTAGTCTTACCTTTTTCAATATTTCTGTATTTAGCAGCATCAGAATATCAATGTTTCGAGTCTCTTCTTTAGCTAATGGCATTAGTTTACATTCTACATTTAAGCATGGATATGCAGATTTCTGACAATCCTAAAAGACAAAATGCAGTATAATGATTAATATGAATAACAATTTTCTTCTAAGGGCAAACTGGGCATGGAAAATAATAAAGCAAGAGCTGTTACTATTTTATACCAAACAGAAATTCAATATATTTTCAGATTTTCAGTCATTATAATGATATTATTAATTCCTTGTGTGACTATGCAAGTGTACTTCCGGCTAAGAGAGTGAAGAACTCAAACTGTGGGGTTGATTTAGTACAGATGCAGAGTGCAAAATCTGGAAATTAGAAACCAATGGCGACACTATGGACCTCATTTATAAAGTGTGAAGGAAGGTGAAGCGCAGTGAAGTATATTGAAGTAAACACAAACATCCACTGATGTGTAGATTGATTTTAAAATGAATAAAGCTAACTGGATGTTTTAAGTAAACTGCTTCTTAGCATTTCAACTCATTTCACTTCTAAATTGTAGGCTCTAACGAGCTGGGCCCTCTGATCCCTCCTGTATTGATTTGTATTGTAACTGTACTGTCTGCCCCCATGTTGTAAAGCGCTGTGCAAACTGTTGGCGCTATATAAATAGTGTATAATAATAATAATTTCACAGTTTATCAAATAGAGCAGTTGTAATAATTGTGGGAACAAGCAAATTTTTTGTCTTTGTATAGTTTTACATCATTTTAAATAATAAAAAAGAATGTCATGTTCTTTTACTGTAAATGTTTGAACCTTCTCCTGTGTGCCTTAAGGATGTGTTTAGAAAAACAATGACTTGCAGAAATCCTAGTTATATCTTTCTTGTGCAAACAGTAATATAAACTCACACTAAAGAAGTTTACAGTATACAGTTGTGCTCATAAGTTTACATACCCTGGCAGAATTTATGATTTCTTGGGCATTTTTCTGAGAATATGAATAACAACACAAAAACTTTTCTTTCACTCATGGTTAGTGTTTGGCTGAAGCCATTTATTATCAATCAACTGTGTTTACTCTTTTTAAATCATATTGATAACAGAAAGTACCCAAATGACCCTGATCAAAAGTTTATATACCCTGGTGATTTTGGCCTGATAACATGCACACACGTTGACACAAATGGGTTTGAATGGCTATTAAAGGTAACCATCCTCACCTGTGATCTATTTGCTTGTAATTAGTGTGTGTGTGTGTATAAAAGGTCAATGAGTTTTCTGGACTCCTGACAG
Source organism: Aquarana catesbeiana (assembly GCF_042186555.1). Classification (NCBI taxonomy): domain Eukaryota; kingdom Metazoa; phylum Chordata; class Amphibia; order Anura; family Ranidae; genus Aquarana; species Aquarana catesbeiana. Next base: position 222,101,306 of record NC_133328.1, read on the forward strand.
ACCCTTGCATCTTTCATCCAGTGTTGCACGGGCGTTTCTGGATTCGGAGCCATAGGGAAAGCAAAAGACTTGTCAAAGGATCTGTGGGAAAAGGTAGTTGAACTGTAAACCAAACCGCGGTCAGGTAGACCAACTAAAATTTCAGCCACAACTGCCAGGAAAATTGTCCGGGATGCAAAGAAAAACCCACAAATAACTTCAGGTGAAATACAGGACTCTCTGAAAACATGGGGTGTGGTTGTTTCACGATGCACAATAATGAGGCACTTTAAGAAAGATGGGCTACATGGCCGAGTCGCCAGAAGAAAGACATTACTATGAAAATGCCACAAAGTATCCTGCTTACAATACGCCAAACAGCACAGAGACAAGCCTCAAACCTTCTGGCACAAAGTCATTTGGAGTGATGAGACCAAAATTGAGCTTTCTGGCCACAACCATAAATGCTACATTTGGAAAGGAGTCAACGAGGCCTATGATGAAAGGTACACCATTCCTGCACTTTGCAGCCCTACATATAGGGGAGAAAAATACATCAAAGAATCCCCATATAGAATGATTAAGCCTGGGTTCAAACATGTGCGTTGCGAATTGAAGCTCCGGTTTCACTGTGGAGATAAAAATCAGTTGTTCAGAGGGTCCTCTGCATTTTAGCTGCGGATCATTGAGCAGGGAAAGGGGGGGGGAGGTGTCTTATGGACACACAGATCCAGCTCAGCAGCGAACACACACGAGTGCCCCCATAGCAAGTGGCTTGCTATGGGGGCACTCGGCAGGGGGGGAGGGGCCAGGAGCACCAGAAGGGGGAAAGATAAAAGGAGGATTGGGGCTGCTCTATGCAAAAGCATTTCAAAGAGCAGGTAAGTATTACGTGTTTGTTATTTACAAAAACATCTGTGCCTAAAGGACTCTTTCACACGGGGCGGATCAGTGATGATCCGCCCCATGAACACCCGCTTGCTCAGCGTGGATCGGCGAGCAGGAAAATGACAGGTCCGTCGCTGCACACTGTGGGGGATCGGGTGATGACGGACCGTAGAGTCCGTTGTCACCCGATCCGATCCGAAAACGGATGGAAAAGTAGGGTTTTCCTCCTTTACACTTTTCGGATCAGAGTGGGTCGGATGTCAGCGGACATGTCACCGCTGACATCCGACGCTCCATAGGGATACATGTATGTCCGTTTTTCATCCGAAAACGTAAGGATGAAAAACGGACATACGGATCCCCCGTGTGAAAGAGGCCTTACAATCATTTTAAATCTTTTTGCCTTTTACATTTTCAACTTTATTGTGTAGGTGCCTCATCTACTCATCATAACTAATAATAATGTGGATTTACTCATCGCAATGGGCTCTCTTTATAGTGCATACAATGAACTACAATCTATCACAATCATATTTATTACTACTAATGTGTTTATTAAAATGTAGTTGAAAACATCCATATGTAATGCTATAATTTCATGGCATAAACAAATCTACATTACATTTAGAGATTTGGTCACATAGTTATCACTTAGGGATATATGTTATTTCACAGACATAATATTATGCTCTACAGACACAACTCCTACTACTGGGATGCAGCTTGGCAGGCAGAAAGATATAAAAAGCTATTTAAAGTTCAGAAAAATAAACTATAAATGGTCTGCATGGAGATAAGATAGGCTCTCTTAGATCCTAATGTATTTAAGAAGAGAAGCACATAAGTAGATTAAAATATGTAGACCAAACTCAGTGTCATCATTCTCTTCCAGCAATAGTGTTGCCAGACAGCATGGCATGTTGGCAGTGTGGCTAATGGCTGACAGTTGGTTAGGATGCTAGTCAACCTTTACAAGGCAGCAGTTCAAAAGAGCAGACTGCAGCCCAGATTTATTCGTTTATGCTATCTTTCCACTACCATGTACAGTTAAGTGACTGATAGTACATCACAAACTTGCCCAGGATGCCTCGAAAACTAGGGATGCTCTACGGCAGGGATATGCAATTAGCGGACCTCCAGCTGTTGCAAAACTACAAGTCCCATCATGTCTCTGCCTCTGGGTGTCATGCTTGTGGCTGTCAGAGTCTTGCTATGCCTTATGGGACTTGTAGTTCTGCAACAGCTGGAGGTCCGCTAATTGCATATCCCTGCTCTATGGTATGGCAACAGCATATCTTCACATACACATTCCAACTTAACCCTATAGGAACATTAATTTTACTTTATAAAGGGACTGTCAACAACATGCAAAGTATATGCTGAAGCTATTAACAAGCAGTTGATACAAGTGTGATCGCTATTTGGCAGTTTCAAGTTCAATTTTATTTTAAAATAAAGATCAAATATTTTAAATATACTTGTAGCGCTACCCCCCAGAGGAGCCGCTTAATGTATGTTTGGTTCTGTACTCTGTTTCTCAACCCCAAGAATGGGCCCAACCCTTCTGGCACACCTACTTGATAATAATAGTGCGGAACCCAGCAATAGAGAGGAAACACAGGAATGATAAACCATGAAGCATATTTACAGAGGCCCTGGGTTCCATCACGTCACCAGCTATGGTAGTAAATAGAGACTCACACAATATCAATGAACCACTCAGAAATGTTTACTTGAGATAAAGAATAGACATAATAAAATGGCATGAACACACAAGTTATAACTGACAGAAAATATCACTAAATTCCAATATACAGAATGTGTATCTTTGTTACCTAAAAAGGTATATGTGAACAGATACACAGGGAGGTGAACATCCAACACCCTCAACGTATATATTGGATATCCGTCCCCTGAGGTCTCAGCACACAGACCAGCATAACACAACATATGCCCACAGTAACACAGTGCAACGTTTGTTTAAAAATGTCCCAATAACCCTAGGTTGTAATATCGTAATCAACCCTGCATATAGAGCCGGAGAGCTTAGTAAAAGGAAAGGATGGTGAATGTTCTTTAGATTCCGGATATCTTCAGCTAGCTTGATGTTTAAACTGCAGTATTTGTAATCCACAAAGGAAAAGAAATGACTGTAGAGCAAAAGATATGCTGATGACGGCTTAACTGAAGAAATATAACCACTTGTAGATTCCTCCTTAAATGTGAGTGCAATACAGTACTGACCTTACAGCGCAGGGGAAAAAGACAAAGCCCCAAAGTTCAGCTGTATGATGCCTGTGAAGAAGTAGATTCACCTCCATAGAACTCACTCAGCAATACTGTACTCTCTACTGGAATGGGCAGGTGCCTTCTCACCACAATAGACCCCAATGGCTGTGAGGCTCCATCCTGAATCCCCTCCTGGTGTCTCTGTCTGGTGAAGATGGCACCGCCACGCCATGCTGCCACTCCCGATCGACTGAAGTGCAAGTGGCTTCCAGTTGCTCTGAAGAGCAGGCCGGTCTGCTTTCTAGAATAGCAGGGCTGTCTTCCATAGATCCCTCAGAGGCAGGCGATCTGGCTTTCTTCTGTATAGGCCACAGTCTCTCACTCCTGGTCACACACAGACCTCCTACTGACAGGATTTAAATGGCGTCCAGAGAGGCTGAAAAACAGCATTGCATTGCATTGTCTGTCATGTAGTTCAGGGCTGATCCAGCTAACAGAGTCACTTCCTCCTCCAGACTACATCTCCCACAATGCTTTGCTGCATTCTCCTTTACTACATTTTTCTGGTGATTGACTGTCAGTTTCTTCCAACGGGGAGGCTACAGAGCAAGCAGTTCTGTGTGTCTCTGTATGTGTGAGAGAAAAGGAGGGGGGGTGAAATGCCCACGCAGCTGCTAGCAGGCAGCTATCTCCCTATTAGATGCAATCAGCCTGGAGAGGTACCTGCTACACACTGTACATGAATGTGGGTACTCTTTATTATAGGACATTAAATTGTACAATGTCACCATTGTATTCTGTGAAATATATTCTCACATAATTTCATATAGACGGTTACTTCTTTGGGGGGTACCTCTCTCCGCAAGGTGATTGTACAAACACAAGATGTTTAACCCTGCCTAAGTCCTGCCTAAAAATAACCACATAATGAAATGCTGTTGTGAGAATACTATTGTTTTTAATACAAATGAGGAATATATTTAATTGAAAATGATCAATGACTAAAGTTGAGCTTTAAGGTAGGGATTCCTAGAAAGAAAATAGATGGGATTTCCATTGCACCTTTAGATGTTTTTGTTGTCAAATACTGGGGCCCAGAGCGAAAAATTGCCATGCCACAAATAATAAGTTGGAAGCATGCCAGTGGGCACAGGACAAGGAGAGATATAGAAATATAACCTTCTTCATGCTGGAATTCAAAGCCTATGCATGAGAGCATTATAAATCAACTGTGGTTACTGTATAATGATTTTAAAGCCAACAATGACAGATAGAATAACTGTTGGCAGTGAGCTTTGTGTATTTATATAATTGAAAGGAACATGTATTCCACATTGTTTTTTTCTTTTTCAAGGTGGATTCAAATCAGTAGTCTATGGTAACGATCCAGGGACATTTTTCAACAGCCCCAAGTGAAAAACTAGAAAACTAGTGAGACTACTGAGAACAAATCTTAAACCAGTTTCAGCTTTCTAGGCCTCTGCCATGTGTGTTGGCATATCTGCTTGTAGTCTCAAGATGTGATTAATGTGACAGATGACAACACAGGAGCACAACTGGGAGATGGTTGTCACCCCCATAATAGGAAGTGCCCTTGTACTGGGTATTCTTTTAATGAAAGCTATATATTTAGTGACTTTAAAACCCAACTCAAAAACTCTATGATTAAATGGCAAGAATTACCTACAAAAAGGTATTGTTTTTCATATTGTTGCAACTGTTATCTGCTCCTCTAAGGATTCATTTGTTATATATCATTAGTTGACTTTCAATTTTCTAGTAGCCACCACAACATGTGTGTTACCCTATTCAGCAAAACATCAAGCCGTTCTATGTGCACATGTTCTGCCCACATGACTTTGAGTGACAGGCAAGCAAGGAAGACTCTTCTAATTTAGCATGCTCCTGCATTTAGCATAGCACATGCTAAGCATCATGGCCACTGCTAGGCACGGGGGGAAAGATTGGGGAAAACCCAAAAGGAAAGTACTGGAGGAGTGCTGCAGCAAAAGCCTGGGCATTGGAAAGTTCAGTGAGGTAAATCTTACATGGGGCGTACGCCTTCTTTAACACCAAGTAGTACGGCTCATCACCTCAACCACTTCACGCTTAAAAAAAATAAAAGCTTATTTTTTGGTAGTTTGCGGCAAAAAATCTTCGCTAAATAGGTTTTACAGTAACAAATAGGACCAGTCTTTTTTCTGATCCCGTGTGGCCAGCTAATGCAAGAATGAGCAAAAATGTTTACATTTGCACTCTAAACTCTTGATTCATTTTTCTTCAGCAAGATCTGAATTTTACTCTACACTCTATGCTAGAGTCAGGATCTTACTGTTTCCAGTTTAGTCGCTCATTCATGGCGAGTTAATTGATTCAGTCAAAGTTTTCCCTGGCATACTTTGTGCTTATTTATATGCCGGCATTCTGAGGCATTATTCCTATTTCAACACTCAAAGTGCCGTAGTAAAAGTAGAATTTCCCCTCTTTTTCTAAAACAGGCAAACAATAACACATTTTACTACCTTTGTTTCCTGTGTGATGTGAATTTTGATGACTGATTTATAACATTTCTGATGTACGTTTCCCTTTATTAGTGAAAAGTGCTTATTTAACAAGTGAAAGGATCACGCAGCGAAAATGATCATATATATTACAGTGGAATTGAAATTTTGCAAAAAACACCACTTGCCTTCCTGATAACAACTGTAAATAGATATGCAGACAGAGACGCAGACATCTTTTTTCAGATTGCCTGGCCTAGCCAGAGTCTGACAACTCTCTCCTTAATGTTTCCACACATCTCCCTGCAGCCTATTTCTAGCTTGAATCAATGGGGACCAATATGAAAGAATAATGGGTGACTTTAATGTACCCAGAACAACTATTATTCTAATCCATGGCGGGACTGTGCACATGTGTAAGGAACTGAGAGGAAGGTTGCAGAGAGATGGACAACTGCAGCAAGTAAAGTCCCCTTGCCTCTAGGCAGACCAGTCAAAAGAAGCTGTTATCTGTATCCAAGGTCTGTTCTCTTATTCACAGATTTCTTCAAGAGGACAGAAAGTTGGGTAAATGCTTTAAGGAATGCAGTCCTTTGGATGAATCATGGGCCCTGGGGTGCCTTCAAAGAGCATTCTGTGTTTTGATGTTTACAAGCTAGTGAAGGAATATATTTTTTGAAGACTGGTTTCAAGAAGTTAAATGGTTTGACAGTAGTGTACTAAGGGGGGGTGCCAACTTTTTGGGGATGCTGTGTTCTACCACCATGGGGGGGGGGGGGGGGGGGGACGTGTTGCCAAAGCAAGCACTTTTCTCCTGTCCGTGCCGTAAAAAAAAAATCCTGGTCCCTGGCCACCCGTGACTCGCATCTCACAAGTAAAACATTTTAAAAGGAATAAAAAACGTTTCTGCAATTGAAACTCCGCTGCCGTATTAGAAAGCTCAATTAGAGAGCTGCCATGCGCAGTTCAAAAGTTGCAGAGAATGATTTTTTTTTTCCAAAGTGTTTTACCACCAGCTGCTTGCGACCAGGCCAGAAGGTATGTGAAAAGAAACACTAACTTTGGGGGCACTCTGGAGGAGCAGGAAGACACAAGGGGACACTAAATTAGAGGGCACTCTGGAGAAGCAGGACATAAGGGGGGACTAACTTTGGGGGCACTTTGAAGGAGAAGGGGGGTCATAAAGGGGCCCTCTGGAGGAGCAGGACATAAGGGAACACTCTGGAGGTACTAACTTAGTGCCTCCAGAGTGCCCCCTGTAGTGCCACCAGAGTGCTCCTTTACATCCTCCAGAGTGCCCGCATACTACAGTAATACCAAGGGAGAGCACTCTGGAGGATGTAAAGTGGCACTAAGGGGGGGGTGCACTCTGGAGGAGGATGTAATGGGGCACTCTGGAAGTAATAATTTCATACCTCCAGAGTGCCCCCTTACATTCTCCAGAGTGCCTCCATACCTCCATATATTCCTGCAAAGTGCCCCTTAGTAAGAACTGTGGTTTATGTGTGCAGTGTATACTGCAGGTTCAGATTCTGTTTAATTCCACTTTAAGACCCTCCCACTAGCCATGCCCACCATTCACCATGGCACACGTTTTCCAGGGTGCTGCAGGTCTTTCAAAATCTTCGTCATGCTCGCATTTACTCATGCTGTTTTGACTGAAGGGGGGCCCTTCATGGTTTCTTGCACTGGGGCCCTGAAGGTTCTAGTTAAGCCTGTTTTTTAAGGTATTAAAAAAAGATATGTACAGTATTTTTAAGTTTGTGTGTTTAATCTGGGTTCCTTTAAAATCGGCTTGATACATTCTTTATAATTCTGAAATTCTGTATCATTACATTGAGTGAATATTGCATGTGCCCCTTTGGTGATGTCAGTGCCATACTTGAGGCTTTCTATTTTAAGCATGTTGACCACCATTGTTTTAAAGTAAGGTTCTACAAGTTTTCCAAAATTCTCACAAAGAAGCACTAAGTCCTTATATCCATAAATGCCAACGCATTTCAAAGGTCTTAAAACACCCCCTTTGTAGGGCTTATATGCCTGGCAACTTGCCCAGAACTGCTACATAAATGGTTTAGATCTCACTGTGACAAGTTACATGAGCAGTGAATACAGTGCAATACCACATTCTTGCCATAACCCTGGTCATACCTTCATCATTCCAGATGTGAAAAAAGAGCTTAAATACTTTATGAACAAAACATACATTATCATGCGCCTAAAATGTTCAACATCAGTAGTGCCTGGAAAAAGTGAAGACATCTATGTTGCAAGTTCACTATTATAATTCCTTATACCGTATATACAGTTCTTTAGCAAAAATTTGCTATATATGAAGGCAGCATGGTGGCTATGTAGCAAGCATTCTTTTCATGCAGCCATGGTCCTGAGGTCAAATTTCTCCAGGGACATTTTCTGTATGCAGTGTAAGTTTTATCTGTTCTAACCAAGTTTCAGTGGGTTTACTGCCACAAACCAATTTGGCAGGTTGAGGAGGATGTAACAAACCTGGCCCTTGAGTGTGTGCATGTGGGTGTACTCGTACCAGTGGTATAAAGAAATTAGACTGCTTGTGATGTACCCTGCAACCACTACATAAATGGGAATAATATATTAAAACCTAAAACAACAAAAATGGGACACTGTAACTTGAGTCCAGTTGGGAGTTATACTTACAGCTTGTTTGTAAAACTCCCTTGCTGTATCTTTATACTGATATTGGTCACTGATCACCGTAGCTCATAAATCACTTTATACTGCTTTCATACATTCCTGCAGTGTTCATAGCTTGTTTTTTTTTTTGCCAAGCTTTTTACTGAGTGTGTTAATGGAAAGCAGATCAAATGTTTCAAACCAGCAGATCTCTGTACTGAGCAGACTCTAAGGTTATCTGTCATATGGGTGTAGTCAGCTTATAAGCATTCACAATTTGGTCTCTCTACAGATAAGGCCATCTATAAACAGGCTTATATCACTTTGAGAAGGATGAATGTTGGGACAACCTTCCATTTTCAAACCTATAATATCCAATTTGGACAATTTCTGTGTGCGGTAAGGAGTGCTTCTTATAGGCAATAATGATTATTTTAATACCACCCTCTAAGATAATCCTACATTGCATGATCCGCTCCTCGCTGCATTCTCAAATAAAGCCTTTTATGGCAACCATGAAGTGATCACCTCAAAATTTCATCTCTTATGCCCTGTACACACGGTCGGATTTTCCGACAGAAAAAGTGCGATCGGATTGTGTTGTCGGAAATTCTGATCGTGTGTGGGCTCCATCTGACTTTTTCCGTCGGAATTTCCGACACACACAAAGTTTGAGAGTAGACAATAAAATTTTCCGAGAAACAAAATCCGATCGGTTAAATTCCGATCGTGTGTACACAAATCCGACGCACAAAGTGCCACACATACTCAGGATACATTAAGAGACAAAAGCTATTGGCTACTGCCCCGTTCATAGTCCCGACGTACGTGTTTTACATCACCGCGTTCAGAACGATCGGATTTTCCGACAACTTTTGCCACCGTGTGTATGCATGACAAGTTTGAGCCAACAACCGTCGTAAAAAATCCATGGATTTTGTTGTCGGAATGTCCGATCAATGTTCGATCGTGTGTACAGGGCATTAGGCTTTAGCTGCAATTTAAAGGATGAGTTCACCTTTTGGAAAATGTTAGATGTTCCACCTGGATTTAGGGTGGAACATATGACATGTTCCACCTCCTGCTGCCACTTCCCCCAATCCCCCTCCCTTCCTCAGTGAGACAGCGAACAGGGGATCTTCTCCACGCACCACCCACTGTTACAATTCAAAAACGGCACAGCTGTGCGGGGCTCTGTTCACATGGTCACTTCATTCATTCACAGTTTTCTGTGAGTGAATGAACTACAAGTATCGTGAACCACTGTGGCAGATGGCTTGTAGTTCTGAATGAACTGCAAGTGTGCTGATGTAGTTCATTTATAAGCTCTGCAGCTTTCAAATTACCAGCCCATATGAATGTATGAGCTGAAAGCTGCAGGGCTTGTCTGCAGAAGCTTGACATCCACCGATCAGGGGTGCAATGCTTTCTAGGCTCTTGCAGGAAAAAAATAATAATTATCTGCAAAAATATGTGCATTTATTATTTTTTCTAAAAAGGTGAACTTATTTTTTATCAGCTATATATAAAGTTTTATCTCTCCTGACAAGGCCTGAAACTTCAGTTAATGAACCTCAGGAGAGAAGGAGAAACTCTGGATGTTAAGGTGGCAACCCCAAACTGTTTCCAGACAAATATTCACAATTTCCTCCTTCCCTTACTTCCTACTTTATATTTGAAGACCAACTATAAATAAAAAACTGTCCTTAAACTGGTTGCTCATTTGTAACTCCAAGCTCATAAAATCTATGAATGCACGCTTCTTGCTATGGCAGATCTGCTTATTTTCTTATATTGTAGCTTTTTACACATTGTAATATCTATGTTCTGACTGTTATGATTATTGGGGTCTTTTTCTCACCATTTTACATATTTTTATGCCTCTGGGCAACAAGCAGTCAGAATAAGTAGCATTTCAGGTCATTATATTTGTATTACCAGCATTAGAACATTTAAAACATACTTATAACAATTTCAGACTTATTAAAATAAAATAATTACTTACCAACACCTTACGACCTGACTTTGTAAAGAAGGCAAATATAGTGTGGAAAATGTTCTCTTTCTCTTGTGGGATCACACATGGTGCTGGATTTTTCTTAAATGTACACTGTGCTTTTTCTTTACCGATCTAAACAAAAAAAAAAGTAAGAAAAACAAAACTGAAATTTTGCATTCATCACAGGGACTCTGGGAATTTATTCACACTGCTACATACTATACATGTGATGGTAGAGAGTGATAGGTGTTCCGGGAATCGCACAAGTGAACGCCTGCTGTGTGATAGTGAATGACAGTCTCAGCCTGGACCCCCGCCAGTCAATGCCTGCTGTGTGATAGTAAATGACAGTCTCAGCCTGGACCCCCGCCAGGCCACGCCCCAACATGTTTCACTCAACCCACCGAAACTTACTCATGGGGATGGAGTCCCCAGGTGGAAGGGGGCGGTTAAATGCATCATCGGCCACCAAAGAATGAATATCAGATGTGTGAAGTGATTGTGAAGGCTGGTTATAGAGGTTACCATGCAGACTTGTTTTCTTGCATACACTTTGCAAGAGACAGGCCATTTAAAACCTCCTTGCAACCAGATCTTCTATGGCTCTAATTTTCTAGCAAAATTTACAGATTTTTACATGTAAACAAAAAAGTCAGGAACAGGCCTGGGAGTCAAGTGGTACTCATATCAGACACCAAGCCTCCCTATGGGGTGAATTTTCACTTTGTAAAATGAAAATTCACTGATTAGGATGAAGCTGTGTTTACTTCAATCAACAAATCATGTACTAATAAAAATATATTTTATTTTTCCTTTGCACATGATTTGGTATTTAAAGTAAAAATGGGCTCACCTTGTTTACTACTACTCATATTACTAGGTGAACAGCTTTACTTCTTTAGTAAATCAGCCTCAATTTATAAAAAAAAAATTCCAACGAGACCTTCTGTAAATTCACATTTATGTGACCAGTCTTTTGTAGGATACAAACCCATGTGAAGAAAAGAATAACTATAATTCTGTGCATGCGCAGTTCAAAAGTTGCAGAGAATGTTTTTGTTTCTAAAGTGTTTTACCACCAGCTGCTTGCGGCCAGGCCAGAAGGTATGTGAAAAGAAAAAATTAACTTTGGGGGCACTCTGGAGGAGCAGGAAGACACAAGGGGACCCTAAATTAGAGGGCACACTGGAGGAGCAGGATATAAGGGGGGGCTAACTTTGGGGGGCACTTTGGAGGAGAAGGGGGGTCATAAGGGGGCCCTCTGGAGGAGCAGGACATAAGGGAATTCTCTGGAGGTACTAATGACCTTTTAGATGACCTGGCATTTATGGCTATCAATGGTGTCTGTGTCTATACAGCTTAGTATATCCTCATTCAATATCATCCTAAAGAAAATATATGTTAAATTGTACGTGACTATTTTCTTTAAACATGTCCTACATAGCAAAAAAAGGGTAATTAAAGACACGTGACACCACATAGTAGCATATAATATAGCCAAATTAGTGAGTACTTAGTGCATACCAACACGCACTTTCTTTAAATACATCTACATTTAAAAATAAAGGTTCTTGTTGAAGTGGAATAAAGCTGAGTCAAGCCAAGAAAAGCAGATGCACAAACAGACTTGGCTTTATGGAAAATTCTTTGCAGATCTTTTGTGTAGTGCTTCCAATTCAAAAAACAGCACAAATATGTGCTTTACAATTCAAAAACTATTGATTTACTTATACTACACACTGGTCTCCTAAATTTTAAGGTACATTGACATGGCGATATGAAAGTAGGCTTTTGCTGGCAGAAGTTAGAAACAACATCTTGCCCTGACTGTGCTCTGTATGCTGTAATCATGTAACTTCGGAGAAACACTTACATGTATATAGATATACAGTGTTAATGTAGTTTATTGGTTGGTAGGATGCAGGCAACTATTGCCACATAGCATCATTCATTGCGAGAATGTAGGCGGCTATTGCTGACTAGCATACTACGTTGCTAAGACAAAGACAACTATTTCCACCTGGCATCCTCAATTGCTAGGATGCAGGCTGCTACTGCTGCCTATCTTCCTATATTGGTAGGATGCAGTTACATTTAGCTGCCAGGAGTGAAGAAATTCCTTGGTACTTTCAGTTATGATGGAGTAGCATCTGACTTAAGCCAGCCGTAGATGGTTTGAATCTTGGCCGGTTTAGCAGGGACCGGCCAAGATTCAATCCATGTATGGGTAGGCTGATTTACCCAAGTTGATCCATTGATCGGCTTGGGTATAACCAGCATGTCGGATTTCTAGTATGCGATTATAGCCAGCGGATTTAGCTGCTAGCAATAAACACTGTGTTCTCCCAGCAGGGACTGCTCCTTGCTCCCCCCTGCCGGGAGAACGCAGTAGCTCTAGGGGAGATATTCTGCTGGAATCATGCCCATTTTCTTTCCTTGGATGCAGGAAAGAAAATCGCATTATCTATGGCCAGCCTCACTCCACCTCACTGTGCTGGCCTACCACCAGTGTGTCACATAGGGAGAGCCCATAGCACTGATCTCTAGCTTACACAGGGTGACTTCTTTTGCCTCTGGCAGCTGAACAGAGTGACAGGGCAGCAAAGGAAATTAGTAGTGAATAAATACTTCTGGGGAAGTGCTTGGTTAAAGTGAACCTGTTACTTTGCACAAGTTCATTGTACGTGCAGCAATAAAACACGTTTGCAGAGGGAAGTATTCAGTCCACGGCTACATTGTATTTTCAGATATCACTAGAAGATTGTCATATCATGGTCAACTATATAGCTTTTTTCTTTTTTGGTTTATTGTCAGCAAACTCTGTACATCGTTACTCGTAACACATAATATCCATGTAACATAAACAGCAAAAGGTACACATGGATGCCAGATGTTGTTTTCATTCCAATTGGGACACAACCTCATATCTGTCTCTTGCAGAAAATAAAGAATCAGAAAGGTAGAGAATCTTGTCTGATTGTAATTGCTTCCCACGGCATAGACATCTCCCCAACTTTTTTGCATAGGGATAAATCTGAAGTCTAGTCAATACTTTATACATATAGTAGAGCAGGCAGACAAATGTTTGAGGGAGGATGGATCATGTCTGTATATCTAACTGTCCCCTCAGTTCTATAGGCCCCACTTGAAAACCAAGTTTTAATGAGTGTTGCCATTTTATCTGACTCTTCCTTTTATATTTTTTAGACAGATCATGGTATACCAGCTAGGGAAAAAACAAAAACCTCTCAATGCCATACAAGGTTCTAAGGAGCCTGTAAGCACTCAAGCAATTGATTGATTATTACGATTAATAACACCTTTTATAACATACACTAGATTGCCAAAAGTATTGGGAGGCCTACTTTTACACGCACAAGAACTTTAATGGAATACCAGTCTTGGTCCACAGGGTTCAGTATTGAGTTGGTCCACCCTTTGCAGCTATAACAGCTTCAACTCTCAACTTGGGATGATTTAGAGTGGAGACTGTAAGCCAGGCCTTCTCGTCCAACATCAGTGCCGGACCTGACAAATGCGCTTCTGGAAGAATGGTCGAACATTCCCATAGACACACTCCTAAACCTCGTGGACAGCCTTCCCAGAAGAGTTGACACTTTTATAGCTGCCAAGGGTGGGCCAACTCAATATTGAACCCTACAGACTAAGACTGGGATGCCATTAAAGTCCATGTGCCTATAAAGGCAGGTGTCCCAATACTTTTGGCAATATAGTGTATATTTAATTTCATGTCTATGTTTTAACTAGTTTTCTCATTTCTACAGCATACATATCACCTTACTGGGTTAAAACCAGATAGGTCTGTTAAACTGTCTGCTTCTAAAGACTTCAAGCTGTTTTATTGAATAAAGATATACTAAGATTTCTTTCAGACATCTAAAACGTTGGCATTGCTCACATAACTAATCCCTTGTTAAAAGATTTTCCAAGACAATATACAGTGCCTGAAAAAAAAAAAAAGAGACCAACAATGCACATCAGAAGTATTTTGTACATTTCCAAAAATAGAATACTTTTACCAGCTCTATGCGTTTTGCATTTGCTTCATTTCAAATCTAATTGTCAATTGCAGCAACAAACCCTTATAAAAAAACAGCAGGAAATTGCACACTGGCAGATTAGAGTGTTGAAAAATATTCCTTACGGGGGGCAGGAGGCGGAGCCTAGCGGAGCAGACATGCATTGTTAGAGCTCCACACCGCTGAGGAGAGAAGAGAAGGACAAAGCGGAGCCTGCAGACTCAAAAGGTATCCATTTGAACCTTTTTGCCCCTGGGAACAAACTGTGAAAGTTTGGGCAGGAAAAATGGTACTGGGAGGAAACCGTGGCAGAAATAAAAATCACCTCACAAAGAGCTCACAGGCACTCACTGCAGCTGAAGCAGCTCCAGTCACCTCACAATATACAGCATCAGGGCGCTCTCACAGACAGAAAATGTCACAGCAAGACTCTTCATTTGAGTCAGATACAGAACAAATCCTCTCACAAACTTCTCCACAAGCCTCCTCAGTATCCCCAGTAATATTATTACAATTTGAAAAGATGCTTCATAAGGCTTTAAAACAAACCTCAGACCAAATAACAAAAAGCCTAACCAAAGAAATAAGAGAGCTGGGAAACCGCACCGCAGCCTTAGAAATAAAAATGGATGAAATTGAAATTACAACCCAAGAAAATATAACAGAATTGGAACAATTAAAAAAAGAGAATTTAATACTTCAAACTAAGCTCGAAGATTACGAAAATAGAGCCAGACGTTCAAACTTGCGCATAAGGGGAATACCTGAAACTGTGACAGACCTGCAATCTACTATTACTGCTCTATTACAAGAACTAAAGCCAGATATCCCTATTGAACGTTTAGAACTGGACAGAGTACACAGAGCCCTCACAGCCAAAAAGAAAGATGGACCCCCACGTGATATAATCACAAAATTTCATTATTACAGAACGAAAGAACAAATACTAATTGCTGCAAGAGAAAAAAAGGAACTTAGTTTTCATGGACACAATTATCAAATTTTTGCTGACCTATCCCAACTTACTATTACTAAAAGACGATCCATGAAACCCCAGCTAATGGAACTGCAACGCCACAACATTATGTATCAATGGGGCTTCCCCTTTTCAGTCAGATTTAACTACCAAGGTACAATTTACAGAAGCAGATCAGCAGATGAACTACAACAAACCCTTTTAAAATTAAATCTGACAGAACCCACAAGCAGCAACTCTCCCACACGCAGAAGAATGGCATCATCTTCACCTTCAGGCAGCACCCAGAAAATTTCAGAACAAAATGGGAATCATCATTCTCACAAAAGAGGCCGTTATGCCACATCATCCATGGACCAAGAAGATTCAATGGACTGACATCCTAATTCCTGATATCTCTTCATTTATTATACTAAGAGATGGTTCTCTATAAAAAAAACCTGTATTTATAACTGAATGTAACTGCATTCTGATAGTCACACACTGTGTGGGATCATGTTACATTCCAGTTATATTTCTTATTACTTCTGATTCATATAGCCTTAGAATATATAAGTGAAATAAGGAAATTCTTGTTCAGTTATATATTATCAGGTAATAATAATAGATTTATTACTTTTTAGGACAAATATGTTCAATAATCCAGAAGTAATGGAAGCTTTTTCTTTCTTTTCTTAAAACAAATATATTATTACCTAACTAGTTCCTAGAATTATGTTTTTGTTTATTCTAATCTGAAGCAATACAACCTCAATTTTATGAGTTAACATATCTAAACAGTTACATATGAATAAAATATGAAATTGTTTACTCTAAAAGGGTTAAAATCCCAAAATAATTCAAACTATCTTCATCAATACCAAAGTTATTAACAGTACCTTTCTAACTGAATTATTTAGCCTAGGGCAAGACTAACCATATACAACCACCCTGGAATAAATAATTTCAACAAAAACTATATTCTGCACTCCAATTAATGAAACATCATTTTGATGTCTTTTGACATAGCACTTCTCTCCTGTAAGTGGAAGATCCGTGTACCCCCATTAGCCCTCCTCATTCTCCCAACCATATTATGTGGGAGTGTGACGAAGGCACTTATTTCCCTGAGAGAGATATTTATTCTCTTTCACAGGTAAATTGTGATTACTTGCAAAAAATAATTTATACAATGTATCATCTAATCTCATATGTTTTTTGTTTACTCTTTACTCCAGAATTCCCTGGTTTCTTTTCTATCTATTCATCTCTTCAGTCCACACAGGTTGATCTGCGCAGTCAGCTCTGCATAACAAAAAGTAAGTCAAAACTATTTGATTTATTGCCATGGCACCACTGAATATACTTTCCCTGAATGTTCAGGGAATAAATGTCCCTCAAAAAAGGACCAAAGCCTTCCGTACTTTCCATAACAAGAAGGCTCACATAGTATGCCTCCAAGAAACACACTTCACCAAAGATTCTACTCCAAAATATATTTCTCCTTTTTATCAACAAATTTACACGGCTTCTGCCTGTACCAAGCAAAGGGGAACTCTAATTGCATTTCACCGATCCACACCATTCACCTTATCATCAGAAATTAAAGACCCAGAAGGTAGATACCTGATACTCATGGGTTATATAATGGATACAGCAATCACAGTGATTTCCTACTACGCTCCTAACAAACAACCTACACCATTCCTCTCACATATATTACAAGTGATTAATACACACAAAATAGGAACAGTGATAATGTGTGGGGATTCGAACCAGGTCCTCCTCCCATTTCTAGATAAATCACCTTTTACACCATCCAAAATAACCTCTAGATTACCTTTTTCTCAACTTCTTTCCAAATACAATCTGGTAGATTCATGGAGAGAAAGTAACCCAATGAAAAAGAAATTCACTTATTTCTCGCACCCTCATCAAACCTTCACCAGAATAGATCATATTTTTCTAACAATAGGAATGATACCAGAAATTATTGCATCAGATATAATTCCAATTCCGTGGTCTGACCATAATGCAGTATACACTACTATAGCCTCAGCCATACCAAAAGCGCATGACCCAACGTGGTACTTACCGGACATAATGCTCAAACACCCACTACATCAGATGGCCATTGAACAAGCTTTAAAGGAATACATATCAATTAATAATACAACAGACATCTCCCCAATAACACTGTGGGAAGCTCATAAGCCTGTCTTGCGTGGTACAATACAAAGACAAATGGCACTATTTAAACGGGAACGCAAAAATCTAGCAAAAAAACTAGAACTCAATTTTAATGCAGCCTACATATCATTTCAAGATAATCCATCTCAGAGTACAAAATCTCATCTGGAAAAATCTAGATTGGAATATGATCTATTTCTCACTGAGTCAGTTGATAAATCCCTCAAACGCTCCAAACACAATTTCTACATGAATACAAACAAACCAGGTACATATTTGGCTCGAGCATTAAATTCAACTAACAAATCTTTCAAACCAATACGTTTGAAATTATCAAAAAATGTTTACACTTGTAATCCAGTTAAAATAGTCCATAAATTTCACTCACATCTCGCAACTTTATACAAGACAAACAATGAATTTAATCCTACAGAAGCTGAATCCTTCTTCTCAAAAATAACCTTACCTGAGTTATCTCAGAATCAAAAAAGCAGTTTGGATGAGCCTATAACTATAGATGAGGTTGCTAACGCCATAAAAGACCTAAAACTTAACAAAAGACCAGGCCCAGACGGCTACTCGGCTTTATACTATAAAACATTCTCAGAAATACTCTCTCCCATTCTCACTAAAACCTTTAACAAACTTCTAGATGGACATTCTTTTCGGCAAGAAACACTAATGGCAATTGTTTGTATGATCCCAAAACCCCTTTCTGATGATACTTCCTGTGTGAATTATCGGCCTATCTCTCTGTTAAACCTCGATATTAAATTATTAGCAAAAATAATAGCAAAATGCCTCAATAGCATTATAGGAAAATTAATACATAGAGATCAAGTAGGCTTCATGCCAAATAGACAGGCAGGCGATAATATACGCAGGGCAGTGTTATTGGCACATATTGCTAAAAAACGGAAAATCCCTTTATGTTTTCTATCTCTCGATATTAAGAGGGCATTTGACACAGTATCCTGGCAATATATGCAATATTCATTACAAAAATGGGGTTTTGGACCCCACTTTTTAACATGGATCAAAGCATTATATAATAAACCCAAAGCCTATATAAAATATGCTGGATACAAATCTGAAGCCTTTAATATTGAAAGAGGTACCCGACAGGGTTGCCCATTATCTCCCTTATTATTTGCCCTTATACTCGAACCCATGGCCCAATACATCAGAACAAACCAAACTATAACTGGCATTGAAGTAGGAGGTATTACACACAAATTATGTATATTTGCAGACGATATATTACTTTTTCTATCATCACCACAGGTCTCTGGTCCTAACTTAATACCAGCTCTTGATGGATTTGCAGCCCTATCCGGCCTTATGATTAATCCTAAGAAATGCCTAGTGCTTAATATTTCACTCACAAACATGGAATTGATCCCGGCTAGGGCTGCACTCCCATTCACATGGGCAGAAAAATCAATCCCATATCTTGGAATTCATTTAACAGCATCTCATTCTGACTTATTCTCAACCAATTATCCTCCTGTATTAAGACAGATCACAAATCTAATAAAACAATGGTCGCAACTTCCTTTATCCTGGATGGGGAAGATTAATGCAATCAAAATGACTATTCTACCCAAATTGCTTTATCTATTCAGAGTCCTCCCTATTCCAATTCCTTCCTATTTTTTGAGAATAGTACAAAAAAGAGCAACTTCGTTTATATGGGGCTCTTCTAAACCACGTATACCTATACACACACTACATCTTCCCAAAAATAAAGGAGGCCTGGGATACCCTAATTTTACTAACTACTACAGAGCAGCACATTTGGCCAGTCTGTCCAAATACCATGCAAAACAGGAAATCCCATTATGGGTATTTATAGAGGCTTCAGAAAATGACCCTCTATTAATATCAAATTTATTATGGCTTGATCCTAAAGACCGCTTTAAAATTCATAATCCCATAACTAAACACTTCTTATCTCTCTGGGATAAACTAAAAACCAAATATCAGTTACAATCTCCACACAATCCTCTCCTTTCTTTTATCAGAAATCCGGCCTTTTATCCGGCATGGATCTACCCAAATTCTTTTAAAGCTTGGACAACATCAGGCATTCAGACACTAAATGACTTCATAGCATCTAAATCATTCCTTTCATTCCCATCGCTTAGAGAAAAATATGATCTACCAAACTCTGAGATATTTAGATATCTCCAAATCAAAAATTTCTATACACCATTCCTAAAGGGGGATACACCATTATCCCAATTATCCATTTTTGAATCAATCTGTACAAAAGATCCATTTGCTAAAGGTACAATTTCATCACTTTATAATCAATTATATGGAGTAGCAAATCTTAATAGACCCTCTTACGTTCAGAGGTGGGAGGAGGACCTGGGACGAACTTTAGAAGACACGGACTGGTCTAACATATGGCTTACATCTAAGTCATCTTCACCCAACATATTAGCACTAGAGACAAATTATAAAGTCCTAACTCGCTGGTACCTTGTACCCGCTAGAGTGGCAAAATATTCACCTAATACCTCAGCTCTTTGTTTTCGAGGATGCCCAGAAATAGGCACATATTTACACATATGGTGGACGTGCCCAGTAATCCAAACCTTCTGGAAGGAAGTCTTCGTGATTGCATCTAAAATATTTAAAAAAATAATACAACCAGATCCATATTTAACTTTACTTAATCTAAAACCGGAATGGTTAACACTCTCTCAATTCAAACTAATGATCCAACTAATAACGGCTGCAAAACAAACAGTGGCCAAGGCATGGAAATCTCCTACATTGGTACTAGCAGAAACAATTCACAGAATGAATAATACAATGTCCCATGCTAAGATGGTAGCCATCGATCAAAATCAAATTCCAAAATTTGAAAAACTTTGGCATCCTTGGATAAAACAACAGTTCCTGTCAAACTTCAATGACTCTGTCCTGTTGCCATGGTAACAGATTAAATGACTTACAGAGACACCCATTCTAAGGCTTCAAAGAGAACTAAAAAGAATAATAAACTGACGAGCGGGACAACCTTGTGGACCATACCTCTACCTTTCAACCCTTTTTCTTCTTTCTCTTTCCTTTTCTCCACCTTACGATTAAAGCTCATTATCAGAATTTATTTGACCTATATACACTCTACTTGTAAACAATATGTATAGTAGGTATAAATCATTTAAATACCTACAAAAGTAACTAAGGAAATTATATATATCTTTAATTTAGGTTTACGTGAACCCAATGTTTAATATTTGAAATTTCATGATATTTACCTATATAAACCCTACTGTAAAACAATGAGCTTACTTTATAGATCCTTGTAAACTTACTTTATGTATCTTTATAACATTGTATACTCAATAAACTTCTTTTGACAAGGAAAAATATTCCTTACAGAACACATGCAAGTTTAATAAAGAATATTAACAAGTCACGTCATAGTATTTTTACAGTAGATTTGGTGATATTGGTTTTAAAAATTGTCTGAACACTAGATACAGTATATTAGACTTGAGATTCCTCTTACATAGTCAAAAGAAGAGGTACACCAGAAGAAAAATGATGTTCATCTCTTTAAGAGAGGCAACAGAGACAAATGAGCACTGTTTTCAAGAGGTTATAATAATGGATCCTGTGTACCTACATATCATTTATCTCTCTGTTCAGTCACGCCCGTTTCTTCACTTTATGGTGTGATTATGATGACCCAATAAGGACACCATAGATATCACTAATTATAGACTGATTTCCTTGATCAATAGTGACCATAGTGAGGCTACGCTTTTTAGAGAACTACATACATAATGACAAATTGGACTTTTTCAATATCATCAGTGGATAGTTTCAGCTATCCACTCTTGTTGGGACTCAGTCTCCTCTAGTCAGAGAAGGTATGCTCTTATCATTAGACCTCCATAAAGCATTTGACAGTTTATCTTGGGAGTATATTTTCTGTGTGCTGGAGACTATTGGGTTTTGAGCTACCTTTCTCACCATGCTACGTGCCTTATATCAAACTTCCACTGCACATATAACTATTACCAGTTAGTAACTATAACCTAAGTCCTCTTTGATTACCATCTGAAGAGGCACTTGACAGGACTACTCATTATCTTCTATCATAGGCACCAATCCAAATATGCAAGGGATTGTCTGTAGTAAAGAGAAAAAATGTGCTCTAATTGCTAATGATGTCCATATGTATATTTCATAACAACATACATCAGTTCCCAACCTGTTACATTTACTACACAGGTTTTATACACTATTGGATTTGTTATTAGACCAAAATAAAACTGCAGCTTTGATCGCCAGTTTACCACAATCAAAGGCTTATCTGCTCCGAAACTATTTTAAGTTTCATTGGGCACCCAGGTCTATTCCCTACTTAGGGATCCACCTGACCCCATCCTTGGACACTTTGGAGTTGATTTACCAAAACTGGAGAGTGCAAATTCTGGTGCAGCTGTGCATGGTAGCCAATCAGCTTCTAACTTCTGCTTGTTCAATTAAACTTTGACAAAAAACCTGGAAGCTGATTGGTTTCTATGCAGAGCTGCACCAGATTTTGCACTCTTCAGTTTTTTAGAAACCCCTTTCTAAAACTATCCCCTTTCTCTCTCCTGGTTCAGAAGAATCCATTTGGTCAAAATGAACATACTTCCTAGAATACTTTATATATTTTTTAGGACTCTTCCCATAGTGGTTCCTAGTAGGGAATTATTAAGGTTACAAAATATGATAATTTATTTGGAGGGGCAGAAAATCCAGGTTTAATAGGTCAATGTTTTATAAGTCTGTTAACTTGCTGCACATTTTCACTGGCAACTTGTACATTTACAGAGCACTTGAAGCACAAGTTCTAGGGGGCGTGGTCTGGACATGGCCGTGTGAAGACGTGCTTCTGAGCAGCTCCCGGTCCGTCCCAGCCTTTCCTGCCCTTAAACCAGCCACATCAGCATTTAAACAGCGGCATGTACTCTGCTGGAAGACGCAGAGGAAAGAGCAGCCGACAACATAAACGAACACCGCCGAAAGCACAGCAGAACGGAGCCATCAGGCAATACCTATCTGATCCCAGTGACCCATCCCCCGCTCCAAAGATGGTGGCCGCCATGAGGACGAACGAGCCTGTGAGTACCCCACAGCACTGCTCACAAACACCGCCCATGGCCCCCTGTGCATCTGACAGAGACATTACTACCCCTCTGCTGCTCCGGACGAACGAGCATGTGAGTACCCCACAGCACTGCTCACTAACACCGTCCATGGCCCCCTGCAAACAGGAGGCACAGGAGTACGGAATAGTATGAGAGCCTATATGCAACAGTCCAGATACTGCAGGTTTAACAGGTGAGATGGCTGGAGCTGGCTGAAGCACAGGCAACAAGGCTGAGCAGGATTGTCAGGAAGCAGGCTGGGTTCGTTAACAGACAGGCAGCAGAGGTACAATGGAGCAGGCAAACGGATGGTCAGGAGGCAGGCCGGGTTCGGTAACAGACAGGTAGCAGAGTTACAGTGGAGCAGGCAAACAGATGGTCAAACAGGCAGATGTCAGGTACAGGCAGAGTTCGGGGGGAGGTCCAGGTGACAAGGCCGGGTCCTCAGGTAATCAGGAACAGTTCAGATACAAGGTCAGGCACTAGGACGGTAAGCTGTTGATCAGGCAGCACTGATCACAGAGGGACGCCGGCTTAAATGGACCGTTTGGCGCCAAACGACGTGCACGCGCGCGCACCAGCACACACAGGCGCGCGCACCCGCCAACGCCCGCGCGCGCGCCCTCGCACACCGGCGTGCACAACAGGCTGACCCCGGACACACACACCAGCACCGCGAGGAACGCGCACAGCGAGGTCCACAGGAACGCGCGCGCCAACGCGCGCCGACGCACACCGACGCACACCGCCGCGAGCACCCTGCCCGCCGAGGTACGCTCTCTGACAGTGCCCCCTCCTCAAGGGCAGCCTCCGGATGCCCAGCTGGGCCAACCTGGTTGCATGAGAATCCTTGAAGGCTTGTAGCAATTCATCAGCATGGAGATTACTTTCAGGCTCCCAAGAGTTGTCCTCGGGTCCATACCCTTTCCATTTAATGAGGTACTGGATCTGATTCCGCCTCTTTCTACAATCCAGGATTGCCTCGATTTCAAATTCCTCCTCATTGTTGATCATAATAGACTCAGGTGGCTTGGCATTGCGGTCAGAGAAGGAATCAGGAACAACTGGTTTCAGAAGGGAGACATGAAAAACCGGGTGTATTCTAAAAGACTCCGGCAGGTTAAGTTCATATGCAACATCATTTACTTTTCTTTTCACCTGGAAAGGACCCATAAACTTAGGTCCCAATTTCTTGGAAGGACAAGCCATCTTTAAGTTACTTGTGGATAGCCATACTTGGTTACCAGGCTCAAGGATAAGTTCCCCACGTCTTTTCTTATCAAACATCCTCTTAAAAGATGCCTGGGACTGGGCCATGGTCTCCTGCAGGATCTTACAGTTAGTGGAGAAGAACTCCATTGTTTCAGTCACTGCTGGAAGGGCACATTCCGGAATAGAGCTGGTAAGAAAAGAGGGATTGAATCCATAGTTGGCAAAGAATGGCGTCTGGTTGATGGCTGAATGCAGAGAATTATTGTAAGAAAATTCAGCGACTGGTAACAGAGACACCCAGTCATCTTGCGAAAATGCAGAAAAGCAACGGAGGTATCGCTCCAGCGTCTGGTTAGTTCTCTCTGTCTGGCCGTTTGTCTGAGGATGATAGGCCGAAGAAAATGCCAGCTCAATTTCAAGAGCACCACACAGTGCCTTCCAGAACCGGGAGGTGAACTGGACACCACGATCTGACACAATATTAGCGGGTACCCCATGTAGTCTCACTATTTCCTTAACAAAGATCTTCGCCGTTTCTACGGCCGTGGGTGTACCCCTCATGGGGAGAAAGTGTGCCATTTTGGACAGTCTATCAATCACAACAAAGATAGTCGAGAAACCTTCAGATGGGGGTAGTTCTACGATGAAATCCATCGAAATCATTCTCCAAGGCCTGTCAGGAATCGGTAAGGGTTTCAACAAAACCCAGGCCCTTGTGCGATTACTCTTGCTCCGGGCACAAGTGTGGCAAGAGCTTACATATTTCTTACAATCCTCCATTAATTGTGGCCACCAAAAGGTGCGTTGCACCAGTTCAATTGTCTTCCGGGCCCCGAAATGACCAGCCAGTTTGTGGTCGTGGCACAATTCCAGTACCGGCACTCTAAGTTTCTCAGGAACCAGGATCTTGCCTTCGTGCCAGAGCAACCCATCGCTTAAGCTAGTCCCAGTAGGTTGGGGAATTTCTGAGGAGGCTTGCCTTATTCTGGAAATTAGATCTCCCTGAAGAAGTAAGAAATTTCCCGCCGGCAGGATAGTGTCTGGAGGAGCGATTTCCTTGGAATCATGAAACATTCGTGACAATGCATCTGGTTTCACATTTTTGGAGCCTGGTCTGTAAGTGATGTGAAATGAGAAGCGAGAGAAGAAGAGTGCCCATCTAGCCTGTCGTGGTTTAAGTCTCTTGGCAGATCTTAGGTATTCCAAGTTCTTGTGATCAGTATAGATGAGAACAGGATGTACAGCACCCTCCAGAAGATAGCGCCACTCCTCCAGAGCCGCCTTGATGGCCAAGAGTTCCCGATCTCCTACATCGTAATTCCTTTCAGACAAAGAGAGTTTGCGAGAAAAGAACGCTATTGGGAACAGAAGAGCCTTGGGGCCCTGGCGCTGAGAGAGTACTGCCCCTACTGCGATCTCCGAAGCATCAACTTCCAGCACAAACGGTAAGGCAGGGTCAGGGTGCTTGAGGATAGAGGCAGATGTGAACAGACCTTTTAATTTTTCGAAGGCCGATTGTGCCCTGGACGTCCAACAGAATCGGGTTCCCTGTTTTGTAAGTTCCGTAATGGGGGCAATGATTTTAGAAAAGTCTTTAATGAACTTCCTAAAAAATTAGAAAATCCAACGAAGCGTTGGACCCCTTTCTTGTCTGTAGGTGCAGGCCAATCCAAGATGGCGGATACCTTCTGTGGGTCCATCTTAATACCTTCTACAGAGATAATGAGTCCCAGAAATTGGATACTTTGAAGTTCGAATTCACATTTGTCAAGTTTAGCGTATAGACCATGTTGCCTGAGCCGAGCAAGAACATTCCGAACGTGCCTGCGATGATCAGCCAAGGAAGAGGAAAAGATGAGAATGTCATCCAGGTAAACAATGACGTAGAGGTCCAAGAACTCCCTAAAGATGTCGTTCACAAAGTGTTGGAAAGTGGCTGGGGCATTACAAAGACCGAAGGGCATAACAAGATACTCGAAATGCCCGAAACGATTGCGAAAAGCGGTCTTCCACTCATCTCCCTCTCGGATGCGGATTAGGTTATAGGCACCGCGAAGATCCAATTTTGTGAAAATTCTGGCGGTTCCCAGCCTTTGGAATAACTCAGGTACCAGGGGAAGCGGGTAGCGGTTCTTAATCATTATCTTGTTTAATTCTCGATAATCGATGCATGGTCGAAGGGAATGGTCCTTCTCCTCTACAAAGAATAAACCAGCACCGGCCGGGGAAGTGGACGGGCGGATAAACTTTTTCTTCAAATTTTCATCTAAGTACTGCTTCAGGGTGCCCAGCTCCTGCTCAGTCAATGGAAAGATCCGGCCGAAGGGTACCTCGGTTCCAGGTAGCAACTCTATAGGACAATTGTAGGGCCTATGTGGAGGTAATATCTCTGCACCTTTCTTGCTGAATACATCCGCAAAATCTTGGTAGGGCTCGGGAATAGCTTGGAGCAGGTTAGCATCAGGATGTAAACAGAGAAGTTGGGAAACCTCACGGTCAGCCCTTTGCAGACAATGTTGTTGACAGTACTCAGAGAGGAACTCAATACTTCCAGCAGCCCAGTTGACTTGGGGGTTGTGAACCTGCAGCCATGGCATTCCTAAGATGACTGGGAAAAGAGGTGAGGAGATAGCATCCAAACAGAGATATTCCCGATGCTGAGGGCCCATAATAGCTTCTAAGGGGACGGTTTCCTGAGTGACCAGGCCAGAACGGAGGGCAGAACCGTCTGCAAGATGAACAGCCAGGCTTTGAGTTTTGGGTCGGAGAGGTATGTCATGTTGAGTAGCAAAGGTCAGGTCGATAAAACAACTGCAGGCTCCTGAGTCAATGATGACTGGAACTTGGATAGCCTTTCCGGGAAGCTGTAAAGTGACAGAGATAGTAAGATGTGTACCAGGAGTGGGTAAAATAGTGGCACAGGTACGAACAGCGGAACGACACGCGTCTTGTTGGGGCAAATGCAGGCATAGTGCCCAGGTTCTCCACAGTAGAGACAAAGGTTATGAGCCCGTCTGCGTAATTTCTCTTCAGGGGTCAAGGAGGGACGAAGCAGACCTAGCTGCATGGGTTCTGGTGCATCACTGGCCGGAACTGGTGGTGGAGCAGGAGGCCTACTGGAAGGATTGGGAACTTGGGGAAGCATCCAGGTGGGACGATAGGTACTGGTGGATCTTTCGGTGCGTCGTTCTCTCAACCTACGATCAATTTGGATGGACAGGTTGATTAGTTCTTCCAGGGTCTGAGGTACCCCAACCCGTGCTAGCTCATCCTTGAGAGGATCTGACAAACCCATCCTAAACTGATGGCGCAGAGCAGCGTCGTTCCACGCCGTATCAGAGCTCCAGCGTCTGAACTCAACAGCATAATCCTCTGCCGCTCGACGGCCTTGACGAAGGGAGTGTAAGGTGGCTTCTGCAGTGGCAGTTAGCTGGGGATCCTCGTAAAGTTGAGACATTGCCCCAAAGAAAGCATCCAGACTTTCCAAGACGACAGATTTTTGCTCCAAAAGTCGGTGGGCCCAAGTTTGTGGTTCGCCAGATAACAAGGAGATAACGAAGCCCACCTTAGTTGCTTCTAAAGAGAAGGTGCGTGGCTGAAGGGCAAAGTATAGATTACATGCATTCCGGAAAGCACGATATCTACTTCGGTCTCCAAAAAACCTTTCTGGTACTGGTACTTTTGGCTCCGGAGGTAACATGACTACGGAGGGTGCTGAGGTTGCGGCTGCGGTCCCCTGTGGGCCGGAGGGTACAGATAGGGCCTGTACACGCTCTTCCAGTCTTGAATATCCCTCTTGTAAGCTTTTTACCGCTTGGGTTAGACCCGCCAGATGTCTGCAGAGCTCATCCATGGGGGAAGCCCCTTGCCCGGACTCGGTCATGGCTGCCTGATACGGTCAGGCTCCTACTTACCAGACCGGTGAGTCCGCTTGGGCAGAAGGTAGGCTCCCTTACGCGTCCGACTCGCGGCCCCTGGTAAAGCAAACAGGAGGCACAGGAGTACGGAATGGTATGAGAGCCTATATGCAACAGTCCAGATACTGCAGGTTTAACAGGTGAGATGGCTGGAGCTGGCTGAAGCACAGGCAACAAGGCTGAGCAGGATTGTCAGGAAGCAGGCTGGGTTCGTTAACAGACAGGCAGCAGAGGTACAATGGAGCAGGCAAACGGATGGTCAGGAGGCAGGCCGGGTTCGGTAACAGACAGGTAGCAGAGGTACAGTGGAGCAGGCAAACGGATGGTCAAACAGGCAGATGTCAGGTACAGGCAGAGTTCGGGGGGAGGTCCAGGAGACAAGGCCGGGTCGTCAGGTAATCAGGAACAGTTCAGATACAAGGTCAGGCACTAGGACGGTAAGCTGTTGATCAGGCAGCACTGATCACAGAGGGACGCCGGCTTAAATGGACCGTTTGGCGCCAAACGACGTGCACGCGCGCGCACCAGCACACACAGGCGC
Organism: Aquarana catesbeiana; assembly: GCF_042186555.1. Taxonomy (NCBI): domain Eukaryota; kingdom Metazoa; phylum Chordata; class Amphibia; order Anura; family Ranidae; genus Aquarana; species Aquarana catesbeiana. Next base: position 222,129,568 of record NC_133328.1, read on the forward strand.
GCGCACCCGCCAACGCCCGCGCGCGCGCCCTCGCACACCGGCGTGCACAACAGGCCGACCCCGGACACACACACCAGCACCGCGAGGAACGCGCACAGCGAGGTCCACAGGAATGCGCGCGCCGACGCGCACCGACGCACACCGCCGCGAGCACCCTGCCCGCCGAGGTACGCTCTCTGACAGCACTGCTAAGAGCCATACCAACCAGAGCAGACTTTGAATCACTAGCCAGCAGGCTGGAAGCCTCACACCGCAGAGACATAGCAGCGGTGCGCACGGACATCACAGCACTATCAGAACGCATGGGTGCAGGAGAAGCCACAGTAACGGAGCTTACACAGCGCCTAAAGCAAGTAGAAGATACCCAAGCAAATCAAACAAAATTAATATTGAACCAGCAACTTCACCTAGAAGAGATTGAAGATCGCAGCAGGAGGAACAACCTGCGTATAAGGGGCCTACCTGAAGCCACGGGTACAGAGGATCTCACAGCCACTGCTATAGCCATTTTCAGGGACACAGCGAGATCTGACTTTCCTGCGACATTGTCCTTTGACCGGATTCACAGGGCGCTGGGGCCGAAATCGACTGATCCAAACCGCCCAAGAGACGTGATCTGCAGAGTACACCAATACACCCATAAAGAGGTCATCTTGCGGAAAGCGTGGGAGAGGAGAGATGTGGAATTTGACGGAGCATCTATCCAGATCATGCCTGATCTTTCCAGAGCCACCCTACAGCGCAGAGCGATGCTGAAGCCAGTGCTTGAGTTGGCCCAACACGCGGGCATCACGTATCGCTGGGGATACCCCATATCGGTGACTTTCAAGAAGAGATCACAATTCTTCACCTTACGATCCCATGCGGAACTTCCTGCACTGTTTGATTTTCTAGAAACCAATCCAGTAACGGTTCCAGACTGGCTTCAACTGATCCCAAGATTTGCTAACTGCCTGGGAGGTTCAAATCTAAGAAGACCAGGCTCGCCAAGACCACAACGCGTTCAACACAGATCAAGGATCACATCTCCAGCAGAAGACAGAGAAATCTAGAGTCGTTCGCTGTGGTGAGAATATATATGATGCCCCATATGTTTTGACTTTTGACTTTTGCCTTTTCATTCACGTTCTTTTTGTTTTTATTTTTCAGGTTTTACGGTGCACCAATTAAGGTTGAGCTCCCCTGACACTATACCAAAAGGATCGACTGTCCTCCCTTCAGAGTTGCAGATATAAGCCGTCCCCCACTCCCCCCCCCCACTAATATGGCTACTTGGGATATGGAATAGCTATTGTTGTGACCAGGGAAGTTTGAGATGGAATCCTGGTAGTGAGACAGACTAACACCGCACCCCCTATTGGTAGTCACCGGCATAGGGAACTCTCTATTGATGAAGGGGTTTATATGATGACACTACCTATGCCATAAGAACAGGCAGGCGTTAACATCTCTCGATCCTCTTGCTACGCTACGCACTGGACAATCAGTATTAGGAATATTGTGCAGCATTACGTCACCGTTCCCTATGTCGGAAATGTTATGTCCTGGCCCCACGCCAGTGTGTTTTTTCTGTTGGAGCTATATTGCACTAAACTACGCACACTTAAAATATGTATGTGTATTGCCTCGGGGAACTATCTCTCAGGATTCCGACAATTCAGGGTACACTGTAAGCTACGATTGAATATCAGCACTACAGGAGGGGGGTCAGCTGGGGGGGGGGGGGGAACGGAACATTTATGTTTTGAGTACAAGTGGCTGGGCTGGAGGGAGGAGGGAAGCAATAATTAGATTGTTGTAAGAAGGGCCAGTTTGAATTTGCTCAGGTATATGACAATAGAAGTGAAGGATAGGATTTGGGGCAGACAATACAAGGGACACAAATAGATAGGAAGTTACCGATAATAAGAATATGTTTGGTGTTTTGCCTTATCTGTTCATTTGATAATGTTCGTTATGTCTACAATGCTTACATGCCTATATTATATGTAAGGGCGGGGGGGAGGGCGGGCCGGGATTAGCTCCCTTGGTCGTAGTCTAACCTCATCCCCATTAGGCCGAAACACCTTCCCGGTGATAACTGGAGTGTGTTTCATTGCAAGGAATTGCACATAGTGGTCTAACGACAACTATTACGTGTAGGACAATCTTTAGGTTTGATTGTCCACCTTTTTTGTTTCTAGAGCTCTCTCTGCTCTTCGCTCTTTTTCCTTTTTCTTTTTCTCCCCCCGTTCCTTCTAGTCTTCATTTCTATATTTCATCTCTAGTCCCCCCCCCCCTTGTCTCTTGTGTAAACTTCTTTTACTGACGTGGGCGCGATGGATCAAATTACTATCTATACCTTAAATGCCAAAGGGCTGAATGTGCCGGAGAAACGACGCATGCTCTTGAATGATCTTAAAAGATCTAAAGCAGACGTGGCATTTATTCAGGAAACTCACTTTAAGAGGGCTGCACCGATGTGCTTGAAAAAACGATTTTTCCCAACTACATACCATGCTACCAACCCCTCAGCCAAATCAAAGGGAGTGTCTATACTAATCTCGGGGAATGTACCCTGGACCTGTAGAGACACCAGAATTGACACGGAAGGGAGATATGTGTTTCTCAAAGGACTGATCGGTGATGTACTAGTGACACTAGCGACAGTATACGCTCCAAATGACAGACAGGATATTTTCATATCCAAAACACTGAACGAACTGCTATCTTTTGCGGAAGGACAGCTGATGCTAGGCAGCGATTTTAATGTTCCTCTGTGCCCATCGGTGGACACATCAAATGGAACGTCCTCTCTTCGGAGGGGTGTACACAAACGAATCACTAAGACACTACATGAGGCCATATTGATAGACGTATGGAGACTTTTACATGCCGGGGAGAGGGATTATACATTCTTCTCATCACCACACAAATCATATTCCTGCATCGATTTTTTTCTTTTACCTCATAATCAACTGGAGGCAATAGACAGAGTTGACATAGGCACAATCACCTGGTCTGACCACGCACCTATTACCCTGAAATACTCCCTCTCACAAACAGCGACGACTAAAACAAGATTTTGGCGACTGAACGAAAGTTTACTTCAGGACCCCACAGTGTTAGCGGACGTCACAAAAGAACTCAAACATTATTTTCAGACGAATGATATTGAAGATTGTGACCCCGGGATACTCTGGGAAGCCCATAAGTCTGTGATCAGAGGAATTCTGATTAAACATGGTGCACATATCAAAAGGGAATGGGAAAAACAGTTATTACATCTATTACAGAAAACTCATGATTTAGAAAAAATACATAAACAAAACCCGACCACATCCATAGAAACAGAACTCCTTACATTACGTAGACAGACGGTCGATATACTACATTACCAGGCAAAAGCAGCTTTACAAGCATGTAGAAAACTCACCTATGAATCGGGGAATAAATGTGGGAAAATTCTTGCAAGAGCAGTGAGACAACAGAGACTACGCGCATATATACCGCAAATCATTTCCCCATCAGGGCAGAAAAGGGCGATACCCACGCAAATTGCAGATGAATTTAAAAACTTTTACTACTCCTTATATAACCTGCCGAAGTCAGGAGTCACTGACACTGCAATAGAGGACTATCTTACTCTAGCTAATATCCCCAAAATATCAGCAGAAGATGCAGCTGCCCTAGAAGAACCCATCACAATGATAGAACTACAAGGCGCAATTAAAAACATGAAACCAGGTAAAGCTCCGGGTCCGGACGGATTGACTCTGCAATACTACCAGACGCTGCTGCCGATTTTAGGCCCACATATGTTGAAACTCTTTAACAATCTTACGGAAGGAGGCCATTTGCAGAGAGACACCTTAAGCGCTCATATCTCCCTTATACCTAAGGAAGGGAAAGATCCCGCTGCCTGTGGTAGTTACAGGCCTATATCTCTTTTAAATATAGATCTCAAGCTCCTCACCAAAGTCTTAGCAAATAGATTGTCCCAACATATGACTGACCTGATACATTTAGACCAGGTGGGTTTTGTCCCTACGCGCGAAGCTAGGGACAACACCACAAAAGTCCTTAACCAGTTACCAACCGGCCCATAGCCGAATGACGGCTGCAGGGCGGTTGGATAACTCTGGGTGGACGTACTATGACGTCCTCCCAGAATTCCCCTCTCACGCGCCCCCTGGGGCGCGCACCCGAACACATCCGTGACCGCCGGGTCCAGGGGACCCGGTGCATCACGGATCCCGGTAAATGGCCGCTGATCGCAGCCGTTTACCATGTGATCGAGCCGTCAAATGACGGCGCGATCACATGTAAACAGACCGGCGTCATCTGATGACGCCGGTTCCTCTCCTCCCCTCCTGTGTACTGATCGGTACACAGTGAGCGGGGAGGGAGATGGATGGATGTCTGCAGCGCTGTGGGCTGTATGTGTAGTGCCCACAGCGCTGCACAGAGACATCCATCCATCCATGCTCAGCCATCCCTCACTACTAATGCTGTGCAATACTCTGCAATACCCCCACAATACTCTGCAATACCCCCACAATACTCTGCAATGCTGTGCAATACTCTGCAATACCCCCACAATACTCTGCAATACCCCCACAATACTCTGCAATACCCCCACAATACTCTGCAATACCCCCACAATACTCTGCAATGCTGTGCAATACTCTGCAATGCTGTGCAATACTCTGCAATACCCCCACAATACTCTGCAATGCTGTGCAATACTCTGCAATGCCCCCACAATACTCTGCAATGCTGTGTAATACTCTGCAATGCCCCCACAATACTCTGCAATGCTGAGCAATACTCTGCAATGCCCCCACAATACTCTGCAATGCTGTGCAATACTCTGCAATGCCCCCACAATACTCTGCAATGCTGTGCAATACTCTGCAATGCCCCCACAATACTCTGCAATGCCCCCGCCATACTCTGCCATGCCCCCGCCATACTCTGCCATGCCCCCGCCATACCCCGCCATACTCCGCAATACCCCGCCATACACCGCCATACCCCGCCATACACCGCCATGCTGAGCCATACTCGGCTGTACTCGCCCTCTGTATGTGGCCAGGCTGTGGAAGTCTCACACATGGGGTATCGCCGTACTCAGGAGGAGCAGGAGAATCTATTTTGGGGTGTCATTTTTGGTATGTACATGTTATGTGGTAGAAATATTGTATAAATGGACAACTTTGTGTTAAAAAAAAAAAAAAAGCGTTTTAACCACTTCCCGCCCGCCGGCCGTCATACAACGTCTTTGACTTTGTGCGGAGATATCTGAATGATGGTTGCAGCTACAGGCATCATTCAGATATCAGCTTTTTCAGCCGGCGATTCCCTACACCATGAGAATGATCATAGCAGCTGTTCCACTGCTTGATCGTTCTTACGGGAGGCGAGAGGGGACGTCCCCCCTTCCCGCCGCCTTGCGGTGCTTCTACCGACTCACCGCTACGATCGAAGCCAGGATCTTTTTTTTTTTTTTTTTTTTAATTTCAGGCTTCCCAGCCTAGAGGTGAGATGTGGGGTCTTATTGACCCCATATCTCACTGTAAAGAGGACCTGTCATGCCATATTCCTATTACAAGGATGTTTATATTCCTTGTAATAGGAATAAAAGTGGTCAAAATTTTTTTTTTTTTGGAAAAAAGCATCAAACTAAAATAAATAAAGTAAAATGAACAATAAAAAAAAAAAAAAAATTTTAAAGTGCCCCTGTCCCTGTGTGCTCGCATGCAGAAGCGAACGCATATGTAAGTCCCGCCCACATATGAAAATGGTGTTCAAACCACACATGTGAGGTATCGCTGCGATCGGTAGAGCGAGAGCAATAATTTTGGCCCTAGACCTCCTCTGTAACTCAAAACATGTAACCAGTAAAAAATGTTAAAGCGTCGCCTATGGGGATTTTTGAGTAGCAAAGTTTGGCGCCATTCCACAAGCGCGTGCAATTTTGAAGGGTGACATGTTGGGTATCTATTTACTCGGCTTAACTTCATCTTTCACATTATGCAAAAACATTGGGCTAACTTTACTGTTTTGGTTTTTGTAAAGCACAAAACAGTTTTTTTTCCAAAAAAAGCGCTAAAAAAATTGCTGCGCAAATACCGTGCGAGATAAAAAGTTGCAACGACCGCCATTGTATTCTCTAGGGTCTTTGCTAAAAAAACATATATAATGTTTTGGGGTTCTAAGTAATTTTCTAGCTAATAAATGATGATTTTTACATGTAGGAGAGAAATGTCAGAATTGGCCTGGGTGCTCCAGAACGCCTGAAGGTGCTCCCCTGCATGTTGGGCCTCTGTATGTGGCCACGCTGTGTAAAAGTCTCACACATGTGGTATCACCATACTCGGGAGTAATAGCAGAATGTGTTTTGTGGTGTAATTTGTGATATGCATATGCGGTCTGTGAGAAATACCCTGCTAATATGACAATTTTGTGGAAAAAAAAAAAAGTAAAAAAAAAACCTTGATTTTACAAAGAATTGTGGGAAAAAATGACAACTTCAAAAAACTCACCATGCATCTTTCTAAATACCTTGGAATGTCTTCTTTCCAAAAAGGGGTCATTTGGGGGGTATTTGTACTTTTCTGGCATGTTAGGGTCTCAAGAAATGAGATAGGCCGTCAGTACTTCAGGTGTGATCAATTTTCAGATATTCGCACCATAGCTTTTGGACTCTATAACTTTCAAAAAGACCAAATAATATCCACTGATTTGGGTTATTTTTACCAAAGATATGTAGCGGTATAAATTTTGGCCAAAATATATGAAGAAAAATTACTAATTTGCAAAATATTATAACAGAAATGAAGAAAAATGTATTTTTTTACAGATTTTTCGGTCTTTTTTCTTTTACGGCGCAAAAAATAAAGAACCCAGCAGTGATTAAATACCACCAAAAGAAAGCTCTATTTGTGTGAAAAAAAGGACAAAAATTTCATAAAGATACAGTGTTGCATGACTGAGTAATTGTCATTCAAAATGTGAGAGCACCAAAAGCTGAAAATTGGTCTGGTTAGGAAGGGGGTTTAAGTGCCCAGTTGTCAAGTGGTTAATTTGATCCACAGAGCTAATATGTCTAAAGCGCCTTGTACCTTTCTCAGCACAGATGCTGAGAAAGCTTTTGATCGGGTGAGCTGGGAATTTATGACAGCAGTCCTTAAGCATATCGGACTAGGTAGCCACATGCTACAGTGGATCTCTAATGTTTACTCTTTACCAACAGCTAGGGTCAAAGTTAATGGAATCCTTTCTGCTCCCTTTAATATTTCTAATGGTACCAGACAAGGATGCCCACTATCACCCCTTCTCTTTGCCCTGGTACTCGAACCCTTTCTGAACACGATACGCAGGAACCCAGATATCTCTGGGATTACTATAGGTCACAGGCAATACAAGATCTCCGCATACGCGGATGATCTTCTATTTTCCTTAACCAACCCGATTATCTCCCTCCCAAATTTAATTAAAGAATTTCAGACATACGGGAACATGTCTAACCTAAAGATTAATTTTGACAAATCAGCAGCAATGGGAATCAATATGCCGATGGAACAACTTGCCCTTCTGAAGTCCAAATTCAATTTCAAATGGTCAGATAGTCACTTCAAATATCTGGGCACTAACATACCTAGGAATCTGAAATGCACATTTGAACTGAACTTCCCTCCAATCCTAAGCAAAGTTGAAGAGTTACTTGCAGAGTGGGGCAAAGGTCTTCACTCATGGTTTGGGAGATGCAATTTAATCAAGATGTGCATTCTCCCAAAATTTCTATACCTATTTCAAGCCTTACCAATAAGAATCCCCGCTAACTACTTTAAACAAATACATTCCCTATTTATAAAATTTGTGTGGTCACACTCTAAACCTAGACTAAAAAGACGCTACATGACTTTGCTGAAACACTGTGGGGGTCTCGCCCTCCCTGACGCAAAACACTATTATCAAGCTGTGCACCTAGAAAGGATCATTGACTGGAACAGACATGACAAAACTAAACTATGGGTCCAAGTAGAGAACCATCAGGTTAATGTACCCTTGAAAGGGGCTATCTGGTACTACGATAAATTATCTAGGGACATGATTTCACACCCGATCATTGGTGCCACAAAAACACTTCATTGACCTCCAAACAATCCCCTTTATTTCCCATTTTGGGGAATCTAGCGTTCGAACCAGGATTAGACTATTCAAACTATGAGACCCTCTGGGAGTCAGGTAAAGACTGTGCAACACATTATGTAGAAGATGACCACTGGACCTCAATTCAGTCCCTGACGAATGATAATGGGGGTTTTCAATTGTCATTTTGGAAAGCGATTCGGCTACACCATTTCCTATACTCAATACCAGAACCTACGCGATATAAACGCGACATGACGAAACTAGAAGAATACTGTAGAGGGGAGGGCACTCTGCCTCAGGTGCTCTCCAAGACATACTCCCTACTCAACACGCCAACTGAACAACCAGACTTGCTGTTTTTACGAAAATGGGAACGGGATCTACAATGTAATTTTACAGCAGCACAAACACAAAACATACTTCGACTTACACTGAAATCATCTATCTGTACAAAAATTCAGGAGACAAATTACAAAATTCTGACTAGATGGTATTACACACCTCAATTATTACACAAATTTTTCCCTAACACTTCTGATAGATGTTGGAGGTGCGGTTCTGATAAAGGGACACTCCTACACATTTTTTGGACTTGTTCACTATTACAGCAGTTTTGGGTAGCAGTAGAGACAATTGTTAAAAAATTTACGAATCACATAATGCAGAGGGATCCCGCCGTTTTTCTGCTACATGCCACCTCAGCCCCAATTAAATTATATAAAAAGTTGGTGGTCAGACATCTGCTCAATGCAGCGAAGTCCTGTATTCCAGTCTTGTGGAAACAGAGTGCACCCCCCACGGTGGGGATGTGGCTACGCAGAGTTGAGGAAATTAAAAAGATGGAAGACTTAATACTGACTGCACAACACAAGCAAGACAAACACTCAAGAAACTGGTTATCTTGGAACATATACATTTTCTCAGATGAAGGACAAACCTTATTAAATTCTTGAGAATCCCTTGATTAGGTAGCGGCTGCGGGATAGAACCATGGCCTGGTCCATCGCGCTCGCGTCAACCTGTAACCCCCCCCCTCTTCCCTCTCTCACCCCTTCCACTCTGTCTATATGTTTTATATATATATTTCTTTTTTCTTGGCAATCAGTGGTCTAATATTTCAGTAACAGACAACTTCCCATTCACACCAGTTATGTTAGAATTATGCAGAAGTAAGCAACTAGGTGGAAGATGTTATTCCTGATGTATAGTAATATTGCATGGTTGTTGATATACCTATGGACTACAAAGACGGACTCGCGAATTTAAAGAAGATAAGTAATGTCATAGGCCAGCTTCTCTGCAGATAGAATGGAGTATTTCAATGGAAAGGATATATGATGATTATATTTGTCAGAACGTTATTAGAAAGACCACGGATGTATTATATCGATTATGATATGTTTTTCCTTTTTCCTTATTTGTTTTTGTTTCTCCTTCTTTTTGTCAAAAAAAATTTCAATAAAAAATTATATTTGAAAGAAGCACAAGTTCTAGTTGACGCTTTTATAATTTGTAGCAAATTTGCATGGCAAGTCTCTAGCAAGAGCAAAGTTGCAGTGGTGAGTTACAGCAAGAGCTCTGCAAGTCTAAAGCATGAAAATTCAGCCACAGTGACCCCTGTGGTGGGATGACTATTCCACAACATAACTGAACCAGAACTTGCAGCAGACTTGCAAAATATTTGCAAAGAAAGTTGATCTGGAGTCATGCAATGGAAACTTGAAGCAATTGTGCAACAAACTTGTAAAGCCTGGCAAGTCTAGCAAGAGCTTATTTTCAAACTTGCAGCACAATTGCTTGCTATCTGGATAGTAGTGCATTTTATACACAACTTTTTAGATGAGACCAAAATGAGGAACACATGAGGAGCAAAGAGGGACATAGGTACGGTGTTCCAAATTAGAGACAGTCCCTCTAATGCCCCGTACACACGGTTGGATTTTCCAACGGAAAATGTTCGATGGGAGCTTGTTGTCGGAAATGATGTCACACAAAATTTGAGATCTGGAGCTCAAATTTTCCAACAACAAAATCCGTTGTCGTAAATTCCGATCGTGTGTACACAATTCCAACGCACAAAGTTCCACGCATGCTGCGAATCAAGCAGAAGAGCCGCACTGGCTGTTGAACTTCCTTTTTCTCGGCTCATCGTACATGTTGTACGTCACCGCGTTCTTGACGTTCAGAATTTACGACAAGATTTGTGTAACCATGTGTATGCAAGACAAGTTTGAGCCAACATCCGTCGGAAAAAATCCATGGATTTTGTTGTCGGAATGTCCGATCGTGTGTACGGGGCATTAGGCTGGCCATACATTATACAATTTTCTTGTACAATTTCCCTTTTGATTTTACCTTCTAGTATATGCAAGAGAGAGAAGGAGGGAGGTGCACCCAAGTGCAATATTATAAAGTTATTTTAATAGTGCAAACATAAAAGCATTTATAGGAATGTAGACATCACAGGCATATCTGTCATGTAGGGGGTCCTCCTTGAAGGGGTGCCAACAGTCCAGTTTTCCCAACGTTCGGCTGTGTTTTCTCCTGCACAGGACGGGAAGGGGATCCTGGATCCAAAGCAGGAAGGGAAGGGGATCCTGACTGCCTGGCGTGGACCGCATGGGTGAAATTACGTCACCTGGTGGGCGGACCTCGATGTGAGGAGGACAGGAAACAAGGCTACGCACTCAGAGCATACAGCTCCGGGCCAGTAGAAGGAGCTGTATGCTCTGAGCGCGTAGCCTTGTTTCCTGTCCTCCTCACATTGAGGTCCGCCCACCGGTTGGAGTCATTTCACCTGTGCGGTCCACGCCAGGCAGCATCCTGTGCAGGAGAAAACACAGCTGAACATTGGTAAAACCGGACTGTTGGCACCCCTCAAGGAGGACCCTCTACATGACAGATATGACAGATAACCCTTTGTTTTTAACCTTCTAGTATATGATTTTGGTAAATCGAAACACTTTCAATTTGTATGCAATCGGGCAGGCTCTTGCACTACATAGTTGAAGGTAAATCTAAAGAAAGTTGAACAGGAAAATTGTATGGTGTATGGCTAGCTTAAATCAGGAACAGTTGGGAGCTATGAATATATTACTACACTATAAACCCCTATGAACTTCCCCTTTTGGTTGAAGTTTCTTTTTGGTTTACTGAAATTGTTAAACTGTCCCTGTAAAAGACAGTCAACGGAATCAATGTTGTCTGCAGAAACTGTTCAGAGTAAGTATGAAGCAATATGAAATATATCTATTGAGAAAAGTATAAAACAAATACATTGGATTCAGAAGCCAACATGGTGTTTCGTCAGTTATTGTAAACTGGGCAATTGTTGCAGCTCTTATTCACATAAAATGAAATATTATCCCCTGTTGGTTTAACCTTAGTAAAGATTGCCAAGGTACATTTTACAAACATGACTAAGACAGTATTTATTACTATAAAAGCTTCAGACTGATTTAATATACTAGAAATGTACAACGTGTGTTGTTGAATTGCTATTGTGAGGTGCACAAAATCAGGTGTAACAATTTTTTCTATTTAAAGAAAAAATTAACAAAAATTATGGCAATTAAAATATATTTTGTGAGATACTGTGTGTAAAGGCTATTTGTACACAACACTGAAAATTCACCGGCTAAACTTTATGTGTAAAATACCTTGTGATGACTTCAACAATGCTGAGCTTAGGGCAGATTTTAGGGCTCTTTTACACCTCCTCAACAGTGAATCGGTTTTCACAAAGTGGTGCAGACACAGCTAATGGGCATTCAGAAGGTGATACTGCTTCCCCCTGAATGCCTGTATTTTTTTTATTTCTAGCTATTGACAGCCGAATGGGCCTTTTTCATGGGCATACTTTTGCACTCGAATATGTTTGGCAGTGACACTGCCTGCCAAACAGAAGAAGGATAACAGTTTTCACACCACAAAGCAAAGCATTGCTGGTGCGACATGTTTACACCCTCCTCTAGCTAACCAATAATATTGCGACTGCTTTGTAATTCACAAATAACCACATGGCACAGACTTTACTCTGTAAGACATTGACCCTCCTCCAGCTCCCTTTGTATCTTAAGAGGGGTCATTGAGGGCATAACGGAAATACTTACCACCTCCCAACTGCAAGTGTAAACTAAGCCCTAAAGACATAGATTGTTACAGCTTTGTATTCAAAACCACAATATTAAATATAAATGTTTTTTTGATCAGATTTATGTACTTGAATTCCCCAGTAACACACCATCATTTTCATAACTATACAGCATTTTTGTCTCATTACTTTTGGAAAATCAATACTCCCTCATCATGTGGCACCTAAATGCCACCATGTTTCTGGTTTTACCAGCAATGAAACTGAGAAACCCTCCAAATCCCTGCTTTACCTTGCATGCACACGGCTTTCTTTTCCTCCTACTGGTTGTGATCATGGACAGTAAACACCTCCAGGAACCCCTTCCCCTTCTTTCAAACATAAAACCATAAATTATTCTTTTTTTTTTCAGTCAGCCATCAGGCTGACTGAAAAAAATGACCAGATTCCTCCATCCACACAAGCAAGGTGGACAGAGGCATCCTCCCTGCTGGGGCATTTATTCTGATAGTGGGGCTGTTTGCTATTAGAATGCATGGATCAGTGGCTGCAGCTGGCTGATCGAAAAAAATCTTCCAAAAAGCCCATTTGACAAAAGTCTATCTAGCAATCAAGTTCTGTTGAACAGGCACAATCACACATGAGTTGAAGTTTCGATCCATCTATGGCCAGCTTAAGAAGTATATTTTTTACATATTTTTTACCCTGAAGCTTTAAACCATGTTTAGATTACACAGTATGCTTCATGAGTCAGCTAAAACTATCCTGTGTGCTTTTTCTCTAACCGTATTGATGATCCCAGCTGAACCTATGTCTCTTCAGTTCATGGAACATAATGGAGCTTTTGTGTGGTCCATTAGCGAGTGGACTTTGCCCGGCGGACTTTTTGACGGACTTTACGACAGACTTTCTGAATGAACAGACTTGCCTACACACAATCCACCAAAGTCCGTCGAATTCGTACGTGATGACGTACGACCGCACTAAAATAAGAAAGTTCATAGCCAGTAGCCAATAGCTGCCCTAGCGTCGGTTTTTGTCCGTCGAACTAGCATACAGACGAGCGGACTTTTCGACCGGACTCGAGTCCGTCGGATAGATTTGAAACATGTTTAAAATCTAAGTCCGTCCAACTTTTGAGAAAACAAAGTCTGCTGGAGCCCACACACGATCGAATTGTCCGATGAAATCCCGTCCGCCGGGCAAAGTCTGCCGTGAAGTCCGCTCATGTGTACGCGGCATAATGCCCCTTTCACACGATCGGACTGTTCAGGTCCGCCTGTCAGTTTTGACAGCGGACCTGAACGGGAGCTCCATGTTAGCCTATGGAGCGACGGATGTCAGCGGAGACATGTCCGCTGACATCCGACCCAGTCCGATCCACTAAAAGCCGACGGATGGCCCTACGTCCAGGTCCGTCGCTGGCGGATCGGATCGGGTGAGATCTGATGAAAACGGACATGCTGTCCGTTTTCATCCGATCCCTCCAAAGACGGCAGCGGCGCCTGACAAGCCCCTCCCCGCTCAGTGAGCAGAGAGGGACCTGTCATCCGCTGGCTCAGCGGAGATCAACGGACTGATCTCCCACAGAGCCGGCGGACAGTGGCGGACTCCATGGAAGCGGAGTCCGCCTCGTGTGAAAGGGGCCTTAAGCTGCATACACACTATACAATTCCCTTTAGATTTTTTTCCTTTAGCTTTACAAAAACCATATAATATGAGGTCAAACCTTAAGAGTTTCAATTTGTATGTAATCAGGCAGGCCCTTGCACTACATGGTTTTGGTAAATCTAAAGGAAATCAGACAACAAAAGTTGTATAGTGTGTATGGGGTCTTATGCCGTGTACACACGACCGGACTTTTCGACAGCAAAGGTCTGACGGAACTAATCCGCCGGACAATTCGATCGTGTGTGGGCTTCATCGGACCTTTGCTGTCGAAAAATCAGACGGACTTTAGAAATAGAACATATTTCAAATTTTTCCGGTCGAAAAATCAGTTGGTCTGTATGCTAGTCCGACAGACAAACAACGTCGCAAGGGCAGCTATTAGCTACTGGCTTTGAACTTCCTTATTCTAGTCCGGTTGTACCTCATCACGTTCGAATCAATCGGACTTTGATGTGATCGTGTGTAGGCAAGTTCATTGCGTCAGAACTCTGTCGAAAGTCCGTCAAAAAGTCCTTCGGGGGTTCAGTCCGTTGAAAGTCCGCTCCTGTGTACACGGCATTAGAGCACAGTGGAACAAGCCCAAAACTTTTAAAATCCAGTAGGTGGGAGGGGGTTGTGATGTGGTATGGTGGCCCCACTACCCCATTCAGTGTGCACATTGTCATAGATTAGAAATTAAGGAGCTGTGAAGATCAGTATACAAAACTAGAATGTATGCACTGTACATGATCATAGAATTTCATGGATAATTCTATAAAATCCCAAATTATCTATTGACATCATAGATAGCCCATCACATAAAAAATATGATTAACTTACCACAATATCTTGAATAAAGAACACTTCCGCTCCAGTAGAAGAAAAACGATTAGGAAAATCAATTTCAACAAAAGATGCATGAAGTGTACTTGGCCCAGCATTGTAAACCTAAATAAAGAGTACAAATACAATATTAATGGTGAAAAGCTACTGCTGTAAATAATAACTTTTCAGGCCATTTGCCTGCACAGCATTCTTCCCCAGTGGTTACATACTGTAAATGCATGAAATTCTTTAAAGACCAACTAAAAGGGAGGTTGTCAATAGGGCAGGAAGACACAGACAGTAATAATGACCTGACAGAACTTCCAACTTCTATGCCTGTGTCCTGAATACTGAGATTTACTATAACTTCCTGTCCTAGCAGGAAATGAGAAATCTCTCCAGTGGGGTCACAGAGCGCGGAAAAAGAAAATCTAGCAAGGGTTCTATCCTTGCCTCATTCTGTTTATAACTAAAAAAAACAAAAACAAAAAAAAAACACCGTGTCTGTAATTTGGCTTCAAAAACATTAAATAAACTATCTATGCAGGCTTTGAAAATCAAAGTACACAAAACATGATACTGTTGGTAAACGTGTGCCTTTCTTCTTATTCAATAATTTCCTCTTCTTTCACAGCTCCATCATCTTTTTCAATGCTTTACCTCTCTTGAACCTTTTTGTTCTCTCAACCACCTATAACTAGAAGCATTTCTCTCTTGCTCTTAATTCCAGCATCTACTGAAATCTTCCACTTATTATCATGTTTCTACATTTAAAGTATACTTCTATTCAAATCTTTTTAAGTTTTGGATACAGTACGGAATAATTAGAACCATTGTTAGTTTAGTTTCTTGTTGTTTTCTTGTGGCATCTATGGTACTATTTAGGAGATTTGTTCTCACTTCCTATGCAACTAAAAACATAGTAACATAATCATCAAAACAAAAAGCAAAAGGGAAAATTAACAGGAATAAAAGTAGCAAAAAAGATCAGATTTTTGTACGAACCATAAAATCCCTTTTTTTTCCCCAAGGGATACAGAGTCTTAAATGGTTGGACACTGGCAAAACCAACTGCAGGCCAGTACAGGATAACCCTTTCAACACGACTTAGTTTTGTAACAAAGCAGTACCGAGTGCATGATCATAAGTATACAGGGGTGGGACCTATGTCCCTATGGGCTCCAAGGAAAGGATTTTACAGTGCATACAAAAATTAAATTTTCTTTCTTGTCCATTGAGAGGCACAAGAAGTCTTATGGGGCGTACACACGGTCGGACTTTTCGTCTACAAAAGTCCAACGGACGCCGACGGACTAAAGCTGGCTGGTAATCCGATCGTGTGTGGGCTTCTTCGGACTTTCAGCGGACTTTTTCAGCCTCAAATCCGACGGACTTTAGATTTGAAACATGCTTCAAATCTTTACGTCGTAACTACGACGGACCCCGAAGTCCGCTCGTCTGTATGCTAGTCCGACGGACAAAAAAACTACGCATGCTCATAAGCAAAAACTAAACGGAAGCACTCGGTCTAGTAAAACTAGTGTTCGTATTGTAGGTAGCACATTCCTCACGCTGCAAAATCTGTGATCGTTGAATGCAGCGCATTTAATGTCTTCTTTACGAATGCTATAAAGAACGAAGATGTTTTGCTGTTCATATTCAAACAGAGTTCTCCCAAACAGATTTCTGGATTCTTTTTCTGTTTGATCTCATGAATGACATGGTATGCTTTTTCAAAACAATGTTTCCATAGTAATAATACTTTTAAATTTTTTTTTTTTTTGGTGGAGTCATCTTTTCTTGTAATTTTTATCCAGATATTTATTTTATGATTGTTGTGGAACTTTTTTTCTGTTTATCTCTAATTTTTTTTGTAAAGTTACCACAGGGAACCCATTTTTATATATATTTGTTAAATTTTTTTTAATGTTTGTAAAGTTACCACAAAGAACCCTTTATAATTTTTGTTTTTATAGTGATTTTTTTTTTTTTTTTATATAAAGTTAACCCAAAGAACCGTTTTTGGTTATGTATCTTTTTTTTTTAAAATACTTACCACTCGAACATTATTAACATTATTTTAATCTATTTTTGGTGTGTTTTTGCAAAATCAATGAGATTGTTGTCCCTTGTTAATTTAAAACATTGTGTCTAAAATCTATGATTTAAAATAAAAAACCTAAACTCAAAAAAGATCCATTTATTTATGGTCTAAATAAAATAAAGAGGAAGTCAACGCTGGAAAAAGTATGTGTACAAGAAAATGGGGATCTTGAGGAGTCCATATAAGAGGGAGCACAATCTGGTCCAAGAATCCCAGAGATCAACAGCACCAGCAGATGATATAGATGTCCCCAGACTGTGGTACTACAACAGCCTGCGTCTTCTGTCATACCAGACTGAACCCAAGTCATCATTTCTTCTCTTCCCTGCAGCCTTTCCTCCACGCTGCCCTGCAGCCTTCCCTGCAGCCTTCCCTGTAGCCTTCTTTCGAGGCTGTGGCTCTGGTGTTTCAGTTGTGGCAGGAGGAGGAGGAGGAGGAGGGGGGGCTGCCTCATGTAGTTGGGTGTTTCGTGTTAGCGTGCCCTGCAACCCCTTCTGGATTGTTTCCCCAAATAGTCGCTCACAAATGAGGCGCTGCTCCCAATCCATTTGAAGAAGCCTGCTGGCTAAGTAGCAGCCATAGGACTCTTCCGCTTCGGGGGGGCTCCTTAAAAAACGGGTGGCCTCTTGCATGAGGCGCAGGGATGCCTCCTGTGTGACCGTCCCCTTCCTGGCCCTTTTTTTGGGAAGGTGGAGGGGAGGCACTTGGGATTTGGTCAGGCTCCTACTGGGCCCAGCCACCTCACTTGGCCCAGCCACCTCACTTGGCCCAGCCACCTCACTGGGAGCAGCCACCTCCTGCCTGACACTGGGCCCAGCCTCCTCCAGGATGATGGTGAATCCGGCCTCCTCCAGGCTGTCCATGGGCCCAGTCTCCTCCTGCCTGCCACTTTCCCCACATTCCTCCTGGATGGACTCATCCTGTGTATAAAAAAAAGGACAATAGTTTTAGTATATTTTTTTGGGTTCATCAATGACACACAGTTTGCTTCTCATGACTAGCAAATTCAATGTGAATACATCTCTTTAATAAAAGAGTCTAATCAGACACCCTAATTATTTCAAGCAGGTGCCAAACATATTTAGCCACTACTGTCAATTGATATGTATACACAATTTTGAGGGCAAAATTATTTTAGACAATTATAACATCCAGTTAACATCATTAATATTAGTACAGTAAATATTTGTTAAAATAATTTACCTGACTCCAGATGGTCATATCCGGTTCATCCAGGATGGAAGACCCAGCTTGCTCCTCATCAGCCTCTGCTGGGGTGGAGGGAAGGGTGGAGGGAAGGGTGGAGGGAAGGGTTGAAACTGATGCCCTGGCTTCAGTCTGGTCATCAAGAAAACGGAGTTGATTGTAGTACCACAGCCTGGGTACATAAACATCATCTGCTGATGCTCCTGATCTCATTGATTCCTGGATCTTCTTATGTTCCCTCTTATACATGTTCCTCAAGACCCCAATTTTCTTGAGCAATGTCTCCATTGTTGCTTCTGGGATGGTCGCCTGGACAAAGGACAGAAGTCTCTCCAGCGTTGACTTCCTCACATGCTTTGCATAATACTGTGGGTGTTTCACCTCCCACAAATTCCTCATCTCTCTATATTTAGAAATAAAAGCAGTAAGGAACTCTGGATCCTTAAATAGGGGATTCATAATGTCTGTATAAAAGATAAAGTCACAAGACAAAAAACACTTTTATTGGGTTTCTGCTAAACCCTCATCATCTTATCCCTATGTAGGCCTCATCAATCTGTCAAGCCATATAGGCCGCT